>NW_028122795.1:0-141006 GCF_965194805.1 Balaenoptera borealis | reverse complement strand
GTGTGTTTTCTGCAGGTGTGACTCTGTTCTGTTTTGTAATTCAGTTCAAGTGTAACGGTTTTTACATTCCCTCTATCAGTGATACCTTATGAGAAGTGTCCTTTTCTGTGTGACTTATTTCACTTAGAATCGTCGTACCTAAATCCACTCATCATGCTGCTACTAGCCTTATGACATTGATTTCATGGCTGAGTGATATTCCATTGTACATAAGGACCACAACTTCTTTATCCATTTTTCTCTTTCCTGGGATATTGAAGGTGGAATGAAGTGGAGGTCCTTGTCAACAGAGCAGCCCTCAACTTTGGGGTGCTTGTGTCTTGCTGATTTTTCATTTTCCCAATTTATACCCCCATGAGTGGAAGTGCCCTATGCTCTCTAAGCTGTGTTTTTCAGATGTTTCAGGACACACCGTACACTTCTCCAGAGTGGCTGTTGGCAATTTACATCCCGCCCATCAGTGTAGCAAGGCTCCCATTTCTCCATGGCCTGTCCTGCATTTCTGGTTTTGACACTTTTTTCAGCATGGCCCTTTTGACCGATGGGAAGCGAGACTTCTCTGTAGCGCTGATTTGCCTTTCCAGGTTGCTTGGTTGGCCAAAAAGGGCGTATGCGTTTTTTCCTGAATATATTCAGGAAAAAACGCATACGCCCTTTTTGGCCAAGGGCATCATTGTCAACGTTTTGCCGCTTTTCATGTGCTTTAAAGGCGATTCGTATCTACCTCCTGAAATCTGTTTCGTGCAATTCTGCCTTGATTTCAAATCCTCTTCTTTGCCTTCCCTCAATATATTTGTGGACGAGAGTTATCATTTATAACTCTGCAGGTTTGTGAATTGCAGTGCCCTGAACCTCCATTTTACAACTCGCTTTTTTGGGAGCTGGCCGCAAAAGCGCAGGATGGCTTCAGGCCCTGTTCTGGTTCCGGGGGGCAGGCTGAGCCTGTGGTTAATTCTTCTTCCTGATGGGAAAATAGAGTGACCTGTGCCTGTCCCGACACCAAGAGCTAGTCTCTCGTTGGTTCCCCGTCTTCCCGTTCATCCTCAGGACAAATTGCAACCTGTACGGAACAGGAGGTTAAAGGTGCTGATGCTCCAAGTAGGGAGATTGCTAGTAAAGCGGCTGGAATGGCGAACCCGGGCACAAGGAGATGAGAAATGAGGTGCGTTTTAGAAACCTTTCCCCATCACACGGTGTACCATCTTCTGGGTTTCTCATGCATGTTTTCGATGTAGGAAGATGCCCTTGAACCTGGAGATTTGGGACCCATGCGATGGGTACCACGCAGTATTACTTTAAAGGGTCTGCGTTTGCTCACCCAACCTCACCAAACCTCTCAGCCCCAAGAGTGTCCACCCTTAGGTCTCATCCAGCTGTGGGTCTAGATATGGTCAATCCAGGTTGCATCACAGCCCCTGAACTCATTGTGTAAGAATTTCTATCTCTTTCACTGTCGTTGTTTCATGGGTTTTTCAAAGTAATTTATTTTCATAATGGGGTGTAGCTGCTTTTCACGGCTGTGTTTATGCCGCTTTACACCCACTTGACACACTAACAGAGAGATATCAATACATAGGTTTCAAGATTATTACTAGTCAGATATATTCTTGTGCGGTGAATAGGGCGTGTTGAGTCCAGTTCTCTGAGCAAGGAGTAGGTCTTGTCTACTACATATTGGGTTTATGGAACGGTATCTGAGCTAATTTGATACCCTTGTTTTATGTATCACCCCACCTCACCTTTCCCGTTAAGCAGCCATAGTGTCTTTTCTGCATGTGTGACTCTGTTCTGTTTTGTAATTCAGTTCAAGTGTAACGGTTTTTACATTCCCTCTATCAGTGATACCTTATGAGAAGTGTCCTTTTCTGTGTGACTTATTTCACTTAGAATCGTCGTACCTAAATCCACTCATCATGCTGCTACTAGCCTTATGACATTGATTTCATGGCTGAGTGATATTCCATTGTACATAAGGACCACAACTTCTTTATCCATTTTTCTCTTTCCTGGGATATTGAAGGTGGAATGAAGTGGAGGTCCTTGTCAACAGAGCAGCCCTCAACTTTGGGGTGCTTGTGTCTTGCTGATTTTTCATTTTCCCAATTTATACCCCCATGAGTGGAAGTGCCCTATGCTCTCTAAGCTGTGTTTTTCAGATGTTTCAGGACACACCGTACACTTCTCCAGAGTGGCTGTTGGCAATTTACATCCCGCCCATCAGTGTAGCAAGGCTCCCATTTCTCCATGGCCTGTCCTGCATTTCTGGTTTTGACACTTTTTTCAGCATGGCCCTTTTGACCGATGGGAAGCGAGACTTCTCTGTAGCGCTGATTTGCCTTTCCAGGTTGCTTGGTTGGCCAAAAAGGGCGTATGCGTTTTTTCCTGAATATATTCAGGAAAAAACGCATACGCCCTTTTTGGCCAAGGGCATCATTGTCAACGTTTTGCCGCTTTTCATGTGCTTTAAAGGCGATTCGTATCTACCTCCTGAAATCTGTTTCGTGCAATTCTGCCTTGATTTCAAATCCTCTTCTTTGCCTTCCCTCAATATATTTGTGGACGAGAGTTATCATTTATAACTCTGCAGGTTTGTGAATTGCAGTGCCCTGAACCTCCATTTTACAACTCGCTTTTTTGGGAGCTGGCCGCAAAAGCGCAGGATGGCTTCAGGCCCTGTTCTGGTTCCGGGGGGCAGGCTGAGCCTGTGGTTAATTCTTCTTCCTGATGGGAAAATAGAGTGACCTGTGCCTGTCCCGACACCAAGAGCTAGTCTCTCGTTGGTTCCCCGTCTTCCCGTTCATCCTCAGGACAAATTGCAACCTGTACGGAACAGGAGGTTAAAGGTGCTGATGCTCCAAGTAGGGAGATTGCTAGTAAAGCGGCTGGAATGGCGAACCCGGGCACAAGGAGATGAGAAATGAGGTGCGTTTTAGAAACCTTTCCCCATCACACGGTGTACCATCTTCTGGGTTTCTCATGCATGTTTTCGATGTAGGAAGATGCCCTTGAACCTGGAGATTTGGGACCCATGCGATGGGTACCACGCAGTATTACTTTAAAGGGTCTGCGTTTGCTCACCCAACCTCACCAAACCTCTCAGCCCCAAGAGTGTCCACCCTTATGTCTCATCCAGCTGTGGGTCTAGATATGGTCAATCCAGGTTGCATCACAGCCCCTGAACTCATTGTGTAAGAATTTCTATCTCTTTCACTGTCGTTGTTTCATGGGTTTTTCAAAGTAATTTATTTTCATAATGGGGTGTAGCTGCTTTTCACGGCTGTGTTTATGCCGCTTTACACCCACTTGACACACTAACAGAGAGATATCAATACATAGGTTTTAAGATTATTACTAGTCAGATATATTCTTGTGCGGTGAATAGGGCGTGTTGAGTCCAGTTCTCTGAGCAAGGAGTAGGTCTTGTCTACTACATATTGGGTTTATGGAACGGTATCTGAGCTAATTTGATACCCTTGTTTTATGTATCACCCCACCTCACCTTTCCCGTTAAGCAGCCATAGTGTCTTTTCTGCATGTGTGACTCTGTTCTGTTTTGTAATTCAGTTTCAAGTGTAACGGTTTTTACATTCCCTCTATCAGTGATACCTTATGAGAAGTGTCCTTTTCTGTGTGACTTATTTCACTTAGAATCGTCGTACCTAAATCCACTCATCATGCTGCTACTAGCCTTATGACATTGATTTCATGGCTGAGTGATATTCCATTGTACATAAGGACCACAACTTCTTTATCCATTTTTCTCTTTCCTGGATATTGAAGGTGGAATGAAGTGGAGGTCCTTGTCAACAGAGCAGCCCTCAACTTTGGGGTGCTTGTGTCTTGCTGATTTTTCATTTTCCCAATTTATACCCCCATGAGTGGAAGTGCCCTATGCTCTCTAAGCTGTGTTTTTCAGATGTTTCAGGACACACCGTACACTTCTCCAGAGTGGCTGTTGGCAATTTACATCCCGCCCATCAGTGTAGCAAGGCTCCCATTTCTCCATGGCCTGTCCTGCATTTCTGGTTTTGACACTTTTTTCAGCATGGCCCTTTTGACCGATGGGAAGCGAGACTTCTCTGTAGCGCTGATTTGCCTTTCCAGGTTGCTTGGTTGGCCAAAAAGGGCGTATGCGTTTTTTCCTGAATATATTCAGGAAAAAACGCATACGCCCTTTTTGGCCAAGGGCATCATTGTCAACGTTTTGCCGCTTTTCATGTGCTTTAAAGGCGATTCGTATCTACCTCCTGAAATCTGTTTCGTGCAATTCTGCCTTGATTTCAAATCCTCTTCTTTGCCTTCCCTCAATATATTTGTGGACGAGAGTTATCATTTATAACTCTGCAGGTTTGTGAATTGCAGTGCCCTGAACCTCCATTTTACAACTCGCTTTTTTGGGAGCTGGCCGCAAAAGCGCAGGATGGCTTCAGGCCCTGTTCTGGTTCCGGGGGGCAGGCTGAGCCTGTGGTTAATTCTTCTTCCTGATGGGAAAATAGAGTGACCTGTGCCTGTCCCGACACCAAGAGCTAGTCTCTCGTTGGTTCCCCGTCTTCCCGTTCATCCTCAGGACAAATTGCAACCTGTACGGAACAGGAGGTTAAAGGTGCTGATGCTCCAAGTAGGGAGATTGCTAGTAAAGCGGCTGGAATGGCGAACCCGGGCACAAGGAGATGAGAAATGAGGTGCGTTTTAGAAACCTTTCCCCATCACACGGTGTACCATCTTCTGGGTTTCTCATGCATGTTTTCGATGTAGGAAGATGCCCTTGAAGCTGGAGATTTGGGACCCATGCGATGGGTACCACGCAGTATTACTTTAAAGGGTCTGCGTTTGCTCACCCAACCTCACCAAACCTCTCAGCCCCAAGAGTGTCCACCCTTATGTCTCATCCAGCTGTGGGTCTAGATATGGTCAATCCAGGTTGCATCACAGCCCCTGAACTCATTGTGTAAGAATTTCTATCTCTTTCACTGTCGTTGTTTCATGGGTTTTTCAAAGTAATTTATTTTCATAATGGGGTGTAGCTGCTTTTCACGGCTGTGTTTATGCCGCTTTACACCCACTTGACACACTAACAGAGAGATATCAATACATAGGTTTTAAGATTATTACTAGTCAGATATATTCTTGTGCGGTGAATAGGGCGTGTTGAGTCCAGTTCTCTGAGCAAGGAGTAGGTCTTGTCTACTACATATTGGGTTTATGGAACGGTATCTGAGCTAATTTGATACCCTTGTTTTATGTATCACCCCACCTCACCTTTCCCGTTAAGCAGCCATAGTGTCTTTTCTGCATGTGTGACTCTGTTCTGTTTTGTAATTCAGTTCAAGTGTAACGGTTTTTACATTCCCTCTATCAGTGATACCTTATGAGAAGTGTCCTTTTCTGTGTGACTTATTTCACTTAGAATCGTCGTACCTAAATCCACTCATCATGCTGCTACTAGCCTTATGACATTGATTTCATGGCTGAGTGATATTCCATTGTACATAAGGACCACAACTTCTTTATCCATTTTTCTCTTTCCTGGGATATTGAAGGTGGAATGAAGTGGAGGTCCTTGTCAACAGAGCAGCCCTCAACTTTGGGGTGCTTGTGTCTTGCTGATTTTTCATTTTCCCAATTTATACCCCCATGAGTGGAAGTGCCCTATGCTCTCTAAGCTGTGTTTTTCAGATGTTTCAGGACACACCGTACACTTCTCCAGAGTGGCTGTTGGCAATTTACATCCCGCCCATCAGTGTAGCAAGGCTCCCATTTCTCCATGGCCTGTCCTGCATTTCTGGTTTTGACACTTTTTTCAGCATGGCCCTTTTGACCGATGGGAAGCGAGACTTCTCTGTAGCGCTGATTTGCCTTTCCAGGTTGCTTGGTTGGCCAAAAAGGGCGTATGCGTTTTTTCCTGAATATATTCAGGAAAAAACGCATACGCCCTTTTTGGCCAAGGGCATCATTGTCAACGTTTTGCCGCTTTTCATGTGCTTTAAAGGCGATTCGTATCTACCTCCTGAAATCTGTTTCGTGCAATTCTGCCTTGATTTCAAATCCTCTTCTTTGCCTTCCCTCAATATATTTGTGGACGAGAGTTATCATTTATAACTCTGCAGGTTTGTGAATTGCAGTGCCCTGAACCTCCATTTTACAACTCGCTTTTTTGGGAGCTGGCCGCAAAAGCGCAGGATGGCTTCAGGCCCTGTTCTGGTTCCGGGGGGCAGGCTGAGCCTGTGGTTAATTCTTCTTCCTGATGGGAAAATAGAGTGACCTGTGCCTGTCCCGACACCAAGAGCTAGTCTCTCGTTGGTTCCCCGTCTTCCCGTTCATCCTCAGGACAAATTGCAACCTGTACGGAACAGGAGGTTAAAGGTGCTGATGCTCCAAGTAGGGAGATTGCTAGTAAAGCGGCTGGAATGGCGAACCCGGGCACAAGGAGATGAGAAATGAGGTGCGTTTTAGAAACCTTTCCCCATCACACGGTGTACCATCTTCTGGGTTTCTCATGCATGTTTTCGATGTAGGAAGATGCCCTTGAAGCTGGAGATTTGGGACCCATGCGATGGGTACCACGCAGTATTACTTTAAAGGGTCTGCGTTTGCTCACCCAACCTCACCAAACCTCTCAGCCCCAAGAGTGTCCACCCTTAGGTCTCATCCAGCTGTGGGTCTAGATATGGTCAATCCAGGTTGCATCACAGCCCCTGAACTCATTGTGTAAGAATTTCTATCTCTTTCACTGTCGTTGTTTCATGGGTTTTTCAAAGTAATTTATTTTCATAATGGGGTGTAGCTGCTTTTCACGGCTGTGTTTATGCCGCTTTACACCCACTTGACACACTAACAGAGAGATATCAATACATAGGTTTCAAGATTATTACTAGTCAGATATATTCTTGTGCGGTGAATAGGGCGTGTTGAGTCCAGTTCTCTGAGCAAGGAGTAGGTCTTGTCTACTACATATTGGGTTTATGGAACGGTATCTGAGCTAATTTGATACCCTTGTTTTATGTATCACCCCACCTCACCTTTCCCGTTAAGCAGCCATAGTGTCTTTTCTGCATGTGTGACTCTGTTCTGTTTTGTAATTCAGTTCAAGTGTAACGGTTTTTACATTCCCTCTATCAGTGATACCTTATGAGAAGTGTCCTTTTCTGTGTGACTTATTTCACTTAGAATCGTCGTACCTAAATCCACTCATCATGCTGCTACTAGCCTTATGACATTGATTTCATGGCTGAGTGATATTCCATTGTACATAAGGACCACAACTTCTTTATCCATTTTTCTCTTTCCTGGGATATTGAAGGTGGAATGAAGTGGAGGTCCTTGTCAACAGAGCAGCCCTCAACTTTGGGGTGCTTGTGTCTTGCTGATTTTTCATTTTCCCAATTTATACCCCCATGAGTGGAAGTGCCCTATGCTCTCTAAGCTGTGTTTTTCAGATGTTTCAGGACACACCGTACACTTCTCCAGAGTGGCTGTTGGCAATTTACATCCCGCCCATCAGTGTAGCAAGGCTCCCATTTCTCCATGGCCTGTCCTGCATTTCTGGTTTTGACACTTTTTTCAGCATGGCCCTTTTGACCGATGGGAAGCGAGACTTCTCTGTAGCGCTGATTTGCCTTTCCAGGTTGCTTGGTTGGCCAAAAAGGGCGTATGCGTTTTTTCCTGAATATATTCAGGAAAAAACGCATACGCCCTTTTTGGCCAAGGGCATCATTGTCAACGTTTTGCCGCTTTTCATGTGCTTTAAAGGCGATTCGTATCTACCTCCTGAAATCTGTTTCGTGCAATTCTGCCTTGATTTCAAATCCTCTTCTTTGCCTTCCCTCAATATATTTGTGGACGAGAGTTATCATTTATAACTCTGCAGGTTTGTGAATTGCAGTGCCCTGAACCTCCATTTTACAACTCGCTTTTTTGGGAGCTGGCCGCAAAAGCGCAGGATGGCTTCAGGCCCTGTTCTGGTTCCGGGGGGCAGGCTGAGCCTGTGGTTAATTCTTCTTCCTGATGGGAAAATAGAGTGACCTGTGCCTGTCCCGACACCAAGAGCTAGTCTCTCGTTGGTTCCCCGTCTTCCCGTTCATCCTCAGGACAAATTGCAACCTGTACGGAACAGGAGGTTAAAGGTGCTGATGCTCCAAGTAGGGAGATTGCTAGTAAAGCGGCTGGAATGGCGAACCCGGGCACAAGGAGATGAGAAATGAGGTGCGTTTTAGAAACCTTTCCCCATCACACGGTGTACCATCTTCTGGGTTTCTCATGCATGTTTTCGATGTAGGAAGATGCCCTTGAAGCTGGAGATTTGGGACCCATGCGATGGGTACCACGCAGTATTACTTTAAAGGGTCTGCGTTTGCTCACCCAACCTCACCAAACCTCTCAGCCCCAAGAGTGTCCACCCTTATGTCTCATCCAGCTGTGGGTCTAGATATGGTCAATCCAGGTTGCATCACAGCCCCTGAACTCATTGTGTAAGAATTTCTATCTCTTTCACTGTCGTTGTTTCATGGGTTTTTCAAAGTAATTTATTTTCATAATGGGGTGTAGCTGCTTTTCACGGCTGTGTTTATGCCGCTTTACACCCACTTGACACACTAACAGAGAGATATCAATACATAGGTTTTAAGATTATTACTAGTCAGATATATTCTTGTGCGGTGAATAGGGCGTGTTGAGTCCAGTTCTCTGAGCAAGGAGTAGGTCTTGTCTACTACATATTGGGTTTATGGAACGGTATCTGAGCTAATTTGATACCCTTGTTTTATGTATCACCCCACCTCACCTTTCCCGTTAAGCAGCCATAGTGTCTTTTCTGCATGTGTGACTCTGTTCTGTTTTGTAATTCAGTTCAAGTGTAACGGTTTTTACATTCCCTCTATCAGTGATACCTTATGAGAAGTGTCCTTTTCTGTGTGACTTATTTCACTTAGAATCGTCGTACCTAAATCCACTCATCATGCTGCTACTAGCCTTATGACATTGATTTCATGGCTGAGTGATATTCCATTGTACATAAGGACCACAACTTCTTTATCCATTTTTCTCTTTCCTGGGATATTGAAGGTGGAATGAAGTGGAGGTCCTTGTCAACAGAGCAGCCCTCAACTTTGGGGTGCTTGTGTCTTGCTGATTTTTCATTTTCCCAATTTATACCCCCATGAGTGGAAGTGCCCTATGCTCTCTAAGCTGTGTTTTTCAGATGTTTCAGGACACACCGTACACTTCTCCAGAGTGGCTGTTGGCAATTTACATCCCGCCCATCAGTGTAGCAAGGCTCCCATTTCTCCATGGCCTGTCCTGCATTTCTGGTTTTGACACTTTTTTCAGCATGGCCCTTTTGACCGATGGGAAGCGAGACTTCTCTGTAGCGCTGATTTGCCTTTCCAGGTTGCTTGGTTGGCCAAAAAGGGCGTATGCGTTTTTTCCTGAATATATTCAGGAAAAAACGCATACGCCCTTTTTGGCCAAGGGCATCATTGTCAACGTTTTGCCGCTTTTCATGTGCTTTAAAGGCGATTCGTATCTACCTCCTGAAATCTGTTTCGTGCAATTCTGCCTTGATTTCAAATCCTCTTCTTTGCCTTCCCTCAATATATTTGTGGACGAGAGTTATCATTTATAACTCTGCAGGTTTGTGAATTGCAGTGCCCTGAACCTCCATTTTACAACTCGCTTTTTTGGGAGCTGGCCGCAAAAGCGCAGGATGGCTTCAGGCCCTGTTCTGGTTCCGGGGGGCAGGCTGAGCCTGTGGTTAATTCTTCTTCCTGATGGGAAAATAGAGTGACCTGTGCCTGTCCCGACACCAAGAGCTAGTCTCTCGTTGGTTCCCCGTCTTCCCGTTCATCCTCAGGACAAATTGCAACCTGTACGGAACAGGAGGTTAAAGGTGCTGATGCTCCAAGTAGGGAGATTGCTAGTAAAGCGGCTGGAATGGCGAACCCGGGCACAAGGAGATGAGAAATGAGGTGCGTTTTAGAAACCTTTCCCCATCACACGGTGTACCATCTTCTGGGTTTCTCATGCATGTTTTCGATGTAGGAAGATGCCCTTGAAGCTGGAGATTTGGGACCCATGCGATGGGTACCACGCAGTATTACTTTAAAGGGTCTGCGTTTGCTCACCCAACCTCACCAAACCTCTCAGCCCCAAGAGTGTCCACCCTTAGGTCTCATCCAGCTGTGGGTCTAGATATGGTCAATCCAGGTTGCATCACAGCCCCTGAACTCATTGTGTAAGAATTTCTATCTCTTTCACTGTCGTTGTTTCATGGGTTTTTCAAAGTAATTTATTTTCATAATGGGGTGTAGCTGCTTTTCACGGCTGTGTTTATGCCGCTTTACACCCACTTGACACACTAACAGAGAGATATCAATACATAGGTTTCAAGATTATTACTAGTCAGATATATTCTTGTGCGGTGAATAGGGCGTGTTGAGTCCAGTTCTCTGAGCAAGGAGTAGGTCTTGTCTACTACATATTGGGTTTATGGAACGGTATCTGAGCTAATTTGATACCCTTGTTTTATGTATCACCCCACCTCACCTTTCCCGTTAAGCAGCCATAGTGTCTTTTCTGCATGTGTGACTCTGTTCTGTTTTGTAATTCAGTTCAAGTGTAACGGTTTTTACATTCCCTCTATCAGTGATACCTTATGAGAAGTGTCCTTTTCTGTGTGACTTATTTCACTTAGAATCGTCGTACCTAAATCCACTCATCATGCTGCTACTAGCCTTATGACATTGATTTCATGGCTGAGTGATATTCCATTGTACATAAGGACCACAACTTCTTTATCCATTTTTCTCTTTCCTGGGATATTGAAGGTGGAATGAAGTGGAGGTCCTTGTCAACAGAGCAGCCCTCAACTTTGGGGTGCTTGTGTCTTGCTGATTTTTCATTTTCCCAATTTATACCCCCATGAGTGGAAGTGCCCTATGCTCTCTAAGCTGTGTTTTTCAGATGTTTCAGGACACACCGTACACTTCTCCAGAGTGGCTGTTGGCAATTTACATCCCGCCCATCAGTGTAGCAAGGCTCCCATTTCTCCATGGCCTGTCCTGCATTTCTGGTTTTGACACTTTTTTCAGCATGGCCCTTTTGACCGATGGGAAGCGAGACTTCTCTGTAGCGCTGATTTGCCTTTCCAGGTTGCTTGGTTGGCCAAAAAGGGCGTATGCGTTTTTTCCTGAATATATTCAGGAAAAAACGCATACGCCCTTTTTGGCCAAGGGCATCATTGTCAACGTTTTGCCGCTTTTCATGTGCTTTAAAGGCGATTCGTATCTACCTCCTGAAATCTGTTTCGTGCAATTCTGCCTTGATTTCAAATCCTCTTCTTTGCCTTCCCTCAATATATTTGTGGACGAGAGTTATCATTTATAACTCTGCAGGTTTGTGAATTGCAGTGCCCTGAACCTCCATTTTACAACTCGCTTTTTTGGGAGCTGGCCGCAAAAGCGCAGGATGGCTTCAGGCCCTGTTCTGGTTCCGGGGGGCAGGCTGAGCCTGTGGTTAATTCTTCTTCCTGATGGGAAAATAGAGTGACCTGTGCCTGTCCCGACACCAAGAGCTAGTCTCTCGTTGGTTCCCCGTCTTCCCGTTCATCCTCAGGACAAATTGCAACCTGTACGGAACAGGAGGTTAAAGGTGCTGATGCTCCAAGTAGGGAGATTGCTAGTAAAGCGGCTGGAATGGCGAACCCGGGCACAAGGAGATGAGAAATGAGGTGCGTTTTAGAAACCTTTCCCCATCACACGGTGTACCATCTTCTGGGTTTCTCATGCATGTTTTCGATGTAGGAAGATGCCCTTGAACCTGGAGATTTGGGACCCATGCGATGGGTACCACGCAGTATTACTTTAAAGGGTCTGCGTTTGCTCACCCAACCTCACCAAACCTCTCAGCCCCAAGAGTGTCCACCCTTATGTCTCATCCAGCTGTGGGTCTAGATATGGTCAATCCAGGTTGCATCACAGCCCCTGAACTCATTGTGTAAGAATTTCTATCTCTTTCACTGTCGTTGTTTCATGGGTTTTTCAAAGTAATTTATTTTCATAATGGGGTGTAGCTGCTTTTCACGGCTGTGTTTATGCCGCTTTACACCCACTTGACACACTAACAGAGAGATATCAATACATAGGTTTCAAGATTATTACTAGTCAGATATATTCTTGTGCGGTGAATAGGGCGTGTTGAGTCCAGTTCTCTGAGCAAGGAGTAGGTCTTGTCTACTACATATTGGGTTTATGGAACGGTATCTGAGCTAATTTGATACCCTTGTTTTATGTATCACCCCACCTCACCTTTCCCGTTAAGCAGCCATAGTGTCTTTTCTGCATGTGTGACTCTGTTCTGTTTTGTAATTCAGTTCAAGTGTAACGGTTTTTACATTCCCTCTATCAGTGATACCTTATGAGAAGTGTCCTTTTCTGTGTGACTTATTTCACTTAGAATCGTCGTACCTAAATCCACTCATCATGCTGCTACTAGCCTTATGACATTGATTTCATGGCTGAGTGATATTCCATTGTACATAAGGACCACAACTTCTTTATCCATTTTTCTCTTTCCTGGGATATTGAAGGTGGAATGAAGTGGAGGTCCTTGTCAACAGAGCAGCCCTCAACTTTGGGGTGCTTGTGTCTTGCTGATTTTTCATTTTCCCAATTTATACCCCCATGAGTGGAAGTGCCCTATGCTCTCTAAGCTGTGTTTTTCAGATGTTTCAGGACACACCGTACACTTCTCCAGAGTGGCTGTTGGCAATTTACATCCCGCCCATCAGTGTAGCAAGGCTCCCATTTCTCCATGGCCTGTCCTGCATTTCTGGTTTTGACACTTTTTTCAGCATGGCCCTTTTGACCGATGGGAAGCGAGACTTCTCTGTAGCGCTGATTTGCCTTTCCAGGTTGCTTGGTTGGCCAAAAAGGGCGTATGCGTTTTTTCCTGAATATATTCAGGAAAAAACGCATACGCCCTTTTTGGCCAAGGGCATCATTGTCAACGTTTTGCCGCTTTTCATGTGCTTTAAAGGCGATTCGTATCTACCTCCTGAAATCTGTTTCGTGCAATTCTGCCTTGATTTCAAATCCTCTTCTTTGCCTTCCCTCAATATATTTGTGGACGAGAGTTATCATTTATAACTCTGCAGGTTTGTGAATTGCAGTGCCCTGAACCTCCATTTTACAACTCGCTTTTTTGGGAGCTGGCCGCAAAAGCGCAGGATGGCTTCAGGCCCTGTTCTGGTTCCGGGGGGCAGGCTGAGCCTGTGGTTAATTCTTCTTCCTGATGGGAAAATAGAGTGACCTGTGCCTGTCCCGACACCAAGAGCTAGTCTCTCGTTGGTTCCCCGTCTTCCCGTTCATCCTCAGGACAAATTGCAACCTGTACGGAACAGGAGGTTAAAGGTGCTGATGCTCCAAGTAGGGAGATTGCTAGTAAAGCGGCTGGAATGGCGAACCCGGGCACAAGGAGATGAGAAATGAGGTGCGTTTTAGAAACCTTTCCCCATCACACGGTGTACCATCTTCTGGGTTTCTCATGCATGTTTTCGATGTAGGAAGATGCCCTTGAAGCTGGAGATTTGGGACCCATGCGATGGGTACCACGCAGTATTACTTTAAAGGGTCTGCGTTTGCTCACCCAACCTCACCAAACCTCTCAGCCCCAAGAGTGTCCACCCTTATGTCTCATCCAGCTGTGGGTCTAGATATGGTCAATCCAGGTTGCATCACAGCCCCTGAACTCATTGTGTAAGAATTTCTATCTCTTTCACTGTCGTTGTTTCATGGGTTTTTCAAAGTAATTTATTTTCATAATGGGGTGTAGCTGCTTTTCACGGCTGTGTTTATGCCGCTTTACACCCACTTGACACACTAACAGAGAGATATCAATACATAGGTTTCAAGATTATTACTAGTCAGATATATTCTTGTGCGGTGAATAGGGCGTGTTGAGTCCAGTTCTCTGAGCAAGGAGTAGGTCTTGTCTACTACATATTGGGTTTATGGAACGGTATCTGAGCTAATTTGATACCCTTGTTTTATGTATCACCCCACCTCACCTTTCCCGTTAAGCAGCCATAGTGTCTTTTCTGCATGTGTGACTCTGTTCTGTTTTGTAATTCAGTTCAAGTGTAACGGTTTTTACATTCCCTCTATCAGTGATACCTTATGAGAAGTGTCCTTTTCTGTGTGACTTATTTCACTTAGAATCGTCGTACCTAAATCCACTCATCATGCTGCTACTAGCCTTATGACATTGATTTCATGGCTGAGTGATATTCCACTGTACATAAGGACCACAACTTCTTTATCCATTTTTCTCTTTCCTGGGATATTGAAGGTGGAATGAAGTGGAGGTCCTTGTCAACAGAGCAGCCCTCAACTTTGGGGTGCTTGTGTCTTGCTGATTTTTCATTTTCCCAATTTATACCCCCATGAGTGGAAGTGCCCTATGCTCTCTAAGCTGTGTTTTTCAGATGTTTCAGGACACACCGTACACTTCTCCAGAGTGGCTGTTGGCAATTTACATCCCGCCCATCAGTGTAGCAAGGCTCCCATTTCTCCATGGCCTGTCCTGCATTTCTGGTTTTGACACTTTTTTCAGCATGGCCCTTTTGACCGATGGGAAGCGAGACTTCTCTGTAGCGCTGATTTGCCTTTCCAGGTTGCTTGGTTGGCCAAAAAGGGCGTATGCGTTTTTTCCTGAATATATTCAGGAAAAAACGCATACGCCCTTTTTGGCCAAGGGCATCATTGTCAACGTTTTGCCGCTTTTCATGTGCTTTAAAGGCGATTCGTATCTACCTCCTGAAATCTGTTTCGTGCAATTCTGCCTTGATTTCAAATCCTCTTCTTTGCCTTCCCTCAATATATTTGTGGACGAGAGTTATCATTTATAACTCTGCAGGTTTGTGAATTGCAGTGCCCTGAACCTCCATTTTACAACTCGCTTTTTTGGGAGCTGGCCGCAAAAGCGCAGGATGGCTTCAGGCCCTGTTCTGGTTCCGGGGGGCAGGCTGAGCCTGTGGTTAATTCTTCTTCCTGATGGGAAAATAGAGTGACCTGTGCCTGTCCCGACACCAAGAGCTAGTCTCTCGTTGGTTCCCCGTCTTCCCGTTCATCCTCAGGACAAATTGCAACCTGTACGGAACAGGAGGTTAAAGGTGCTGATGCTCCAAGTAGGGAGATTGCTAGTAAAGCGGCTGGAATGGCGAACCCGGGCACAAGGAGATGAGAAATGAGGTGCGTTTTAGAAACCTTTCCCCATCACACGGTGTACCATCTTCTGGGTTTCTCATGCATGTTTTCGATGTAGGAAGATGCCCTTGAACCTGGAGATTTGGGACCCATGCGATGGGTACCACGCAGTATTACTTTAAAGGGTCTGCGTTTGCTCACCCAACCTCACCAAACCTCTCAGCCCCAAGAGTGTCCACCCTTATGTCTCATCCAGCTGTGGGTCTAGATATGGTCAATCCAGGTTGCATCACAGCCCCTGAACTCATTGTGTAAGAATTTCTATCTCTTTCACTGTCGTTGTTTCATGGGTTTTTCAAAGTAATTTATTTTCATAATGGGGTGTAGCTGCTTTTCACGGCTGTGTTTATGCCGCTTTACACCCACTTGACACACTAACAGAGAGATATCAATACATAGGTTTCAAGATTATTACTAGTCAGATATATTCTTGTGCGGTGAATAGGGCGTGTTGAGTCCAGTTCTCTGAGCAAGGAGTAGGTCTTGTCTACTACATATTGGGTTTATGGAACGGTATCTGAGCTAATTTGATACCCTTGTTTTATGTATCACCCCACCTCACCTTTCCCGTTAAGCAGCCATAGTGTCTTTTCTGCATGTGTGACTCTGTTCTGTTTTGTAATTCAGTTCAAGTGTAACGGTTTTTACATTCCCTCTATCAGTGATACCTTATGAGAAGTGTCCTTTTCTGTGTGACTTATTTCACTTAGAATCGTCGTACCTAAATCCACTCATCATGCTGCTACTAGCCTTATGACATTGATTTCATGGCTGAGTGATATTCCATTGTACATAAGGACCACAACTTCTTTATCCATTTTTCTCTTTCCTGGGATATTGAAGGTGGAATGAAGTGGAGGTCCTTGTCAACAGAGCAGCCCTCAACTTTGGGGTGCTTGTGTCTTGCTGATTTTTCATTTTCCCAATTTATACCCCCATGAGTGGAAGTGCCCTATGCTCTCTAAGCTGTGTTTTTCAGATGTTTCAGGACACACCGTACACTTCTCCAGAGTGGCTGTTGGCAATTTACATCCCGCCCATCAGTGTAGCAAGGCTCCCATTTCTCCATGGCCTGTCCTGCATTTCTGGTTTTGACACTTTTTTCAGCATGGCCCTTTTGACCGATGGGAAGCGAGACTTCTCTGTAGCGCTGATTTGCCTTTCCAGGTTGCTTGGTTGGCCAAAAAGGGCGTATGCGTTTTTTCCTGAATATATTCAGGAAAAAACGCATACGCCCTTTTTGGCCAAGGGCATCATTGTCAACGTTTTGCCGCTTTTCATGTGCTTTAAAGGCGATTCGTATCTACCTCCTGAAATCTGTTTCGTGCAATTCTGCCTTGATTTCAAATCCTCTTCTTTGCCTTCCCTCAATATATTTGTGGACGAGAGTTATCATTTATAACTCTGCAGGTTTGTGAATTGCAGTGCCCTGAACCTCCATTTTACAACTCGCTTTTTTGGGAGCTGGCCGCAAAAGCGCAGGATGGCTTCAGGCCCTGTTCTGGTTCCGGGGGGCAGGCTGAGCCTGTGGTTAATTCTTCTTCCTGATGGGAAAATAGAGTGACCTGTGCCTGTCCCGACACCAAGAGCTAGTCTCTCGTTGGTTCCCCGTCTTCCCGTTCATCCTCAGGACAAATTGCAACCTGTACGGAACAGGAGGTTAAAGGTGCTGATGCTCCAAGTAGGGAGATTGCTAGTAAAGCGGCTGGAATGGCGAACCCGGGCACAAGGAGATGAGAAATGAGGTGCGTTTTAGAAACCTTTCCCCATCACACGGTGTACCATCTTCTGGGTTTCTCATGCATGTTTTCGATGTAGGAAGATGCCCTTGAAGCTGGAGATTTGGGACCCATGCGATGGGTACCACGCAGTATTACTTTAAAGGGTCTGCGTTTGCTCACCCAACCTCACCAAACCTCTCAGCCCCAAGAGTGTCCACCCTTATGTCTCATCCAGCTGTGGGTCTAGATATGGTCAATCCAGGTTGCATCACAGCCCCTGAACTCATTGTGTAAGAATTTCTATCTCTTTCACTGTCGTTGTTTCATGGGTTTTTCAAAGTAATTTATTTTCATAATGGGGTGTAGCTGCTTTTCACGGCTGTGTTTATGCCGCTTTACACCCACTTGACACACTAACAGAGAGATATCAATACATAGGTTTCAAGATTATTACTAGTCAGATATATTCTTGTGCGGTGAATAGGGCGTGTTGAGTCCAGTTCTCTGAGCAAGGAGTAGGTCTTGTCTACTACATATTGGGTTTATGGAACGGTATCTGAGCTAATTTGATACCCTTGTTTTATGTATCACCCCACCTCACCTTTCCCGTTAAGCAGCCATAGTGTCTTTTCTGCATGTGTGACTCTGTTCTGTTTTGTAATTCAGTTCAAGTGTAACGGTTTTTACATTCCCTCTATCAGTGATACCTTATGAGAAGTGTCCTTTTCTGTGTGACTTATTTCACTTAGAATCGTCGTACCTAAATCCACTCATCATGCTGCTACTAGCCTTATGACATTGATTTCATGGCTGAGTGATATTCCACTGTACATAAGGACCACAACTTCTTTATCCATTTTTCTCTTTCCTGGGATATTGAAGGTGGAATGAAGTGGAGGTCCTTGTCAACAGAGCAGCCCTCAACTTTGGGGTGCTTGTGTCTTGCTGATTTTTCATTTTCCCAATTTATACCCCCATGAGTGGAAGTGCCCTATGCTCTCTAAGCTGTGTTTTTCAGATGTTTCAGGACACACCGTACACTTCTCCAGAGTGGCTGTTGGCAATTTACATCCCGCCCATCAGTGTAGCAAGGCTCCCATTTCTCCATGGCCTGTCCTGCATTTCTGGTTTTGACACTTTTTTCAGCATGGCCCTTTTGACCGATGGGAAGCGAGACTTCTCTGTAGCGCTGATTTGCCTTTCCAGGTTGCTTGGTTGGCCAAAAAGGGCGTATGCGTTTTTTCCTGAATATATTCAGGAAAAAACGCATACGCCCTTTTTGGCCAAGGGCATCATTGTCAACGTTTTGCCGCTTTTCATGTGCTTTAAAGGCGATTCGTATCTACCTCCTGAAATCTGTTTCGTGCAATTCTGCCTTGATTTCAAATCCTCTTCTTTGCCTTCCCTCAATATATTTGTGGACGAGAGTTATCATTTATAACTCTGCAGGTTTGTGAATTGCAGTGCCCTGAACCTCCATTTTACAACTCGCTTTTTTGGGAGCTGGCCGCAAAAGCGCAGGATGGCTTCAGGCCCTGTTCTGGTTCCGGGGGGCAGGCTGAGCCTGTGGTTAATTCTTCTTCCTGATGGGAAAATAGAGTGACCTGTGCCTGTCCCGACACCAAGAGCTAGTCTCTCGTTGGTTCCCCGTCTTCCCGTTCATCCTCAGGACAAATTGCAACCTGTACGGAACAGGAGGTTAAAGGTGCTGATGCTCCAAGTAGGGAGATTGCTAGTAAAGCGGCTGGAATGGCGAACCCGGGCACAAGGAGATGAGAAATGAGGTGCGTTTTAGAAACCTTTCCCCATCACACGGTGTACCATCTTCTGGGTTTCTCATGCATGTTTTCGATGTAGGAAGATGCCCTTGAAGCTGGAGATTTGGGACCCATGCGATGGGTACCACGCAGTATTACTTTAAAGGGTCTGCGTTTGCTCACCCAACCTCACCAAACCTCTCAGCCCCAAGAGTGTCCACCCTTAGGTCTCATCCAGCTGTGGGTCTAGATATGGTCAATCCAGGTTGCATCACAGCCCCTGAACGCATTGTGTAAGAATTTCTCTCTCTTTCACTGTCGTTGTTTCATGGGTTTTTCAAAGTAATTTATTTTCATAATGGGGTTTAGCTGCTTTTCACGGCTGTGTTTATGCCGCTTTACACCCACTTGACACACTAACAGAGAGATATCAATACATAGGTTTCAAGATTATTACTAGTCAGATATATTCTTGTGCGGTGAATAGGGCGTGTTGAGTCCAGTTCTCTGAGCAAGGAGTAGGTCTTGTCTACTACATATTGGGTTTATGGAACGGTATCTGAGCTAATTTGATACCCTTGTTTTATGTATCACCCCACCTCACCTTTCCCTTTAAGCAGCCATAGTGTCTTTTCTGCATGTGTGACTCTGTTCTGTTTTGTAATTCAGTTCAAGTGTAACGGTTTTTACATTCCCTCTATCAGTGATACCTTATGAGAAGTGTCCTTTTCTGTGTGACTTATTTCACTTAGAATCGTCGTACCTAAATCCACTCATCATGCGGCTACTAACCTTATGACATTGATTTCATGGCTGAGTGATATTCCATTGTACATAAGGACCACAACTTCTTTATCCATTTTTCTCTTTCCTGGGATATTGAAGGTGGAATGAAGTGGAGGTCCTTGTCAACAGAGCAGCCCTCAACTTTGGGGTGCTTGTGTCTTGCTGATTTTTCATTTTCCCAATTTATACCCCCATGAGTGGAAGTGCCCTATGCTCTCTAAGCTGTGTTTTTCAGATGTTTCAGGACACACCGTACACTTCTCCAGAGTGGCTGTTGGCAATTTACATCCCGCCCATCAGTGTAGCAAGGCTCCCATTTCTCCATGGCCTGTCCTGCATTTCTGGTTTTGACACTTTTTTCAGCATGGCCCTTTTGACCGATGGGAAGCGAGACTTCTCTGTAGCGCTGATTTGCCTTTCCAGGTTGCTTGGTTGGCCAAAAAGGGCGTATGCGTTTTTTCCTGAATATATTCAGGAAAAAACGCATACGCCCTTTTTGGCCAAGGGCATCATTGTCAACGTTTTGCCGCTTTTCATGTGCTTTAAAGGCGATTCGTATCTACCTCCTGAAATCTGTTTCGTGCAATTCTGCCTTGATTTCAAATCCTCTTCTTTGCCTTCCCTCAATATATTTGTGGACGAGAGTTATCATTTATAACTCTGCAGGTTTGTGAATTGCAGTGCCCTGAACCTCCATTTTACAACTCGCTTTTTTGGGAGCTGGCCGCAAAAGCGCAGGATGGCTTCAGGCCCTGTTCTGGTTCCGGGGGGCAGGCTGAGCCTGTGGTTAATTCTTCTTCCTGATGGGAAAATAGAGTGACCTGTGCCTGTCCCGACACCAAGAGCTAGTCTCTCGTTGGTTCCCCGTCTTCCCGTTCATCCTCAGGACAAATTGCAACCTGTACGGAACAGGAGGTTAAAGGTGCTGATGCTCCAAGTAGGGAGATTGCTAGTAAAGCGGCTGGAATGGCGAACCCGGGCACAAGGAGATGAGAAATGAGGTGCGTTTTAGAAACCTTTCCCCATCACACGGTGTACCATCTTCTGGGTTTCTCATGCATGTTTTCGATGTAGGAAGATGCCCTTGAACCTGGAGATTTGGGACCCATGCGATGGGTACCACGCAGTATTACTTTAAAGGGTCTGCGTTTGCTCACCCAACCTCACCAAACCTCTCAGCCCCAAGAGTGTCCACCCTTATGTCTCATCCAGCTGTGGGTCTAGATATGGTCAATCCAGGTTGCATCACAGCCCCTGAACTCATTGTGTAAGAATTTCTATCTCTTTCACTGTCGTTGTTTCATGGGTTTTTCAAAGTAATTTATTTTCATAATGGGGTGTAGCTGCTTTTCACGGCTGTGTTTATGCCGCTTTACACCCACTTGACACACTAACAGAGAGATATCAATACATAGGTTTCAAGATTATTACTAGTCAGATATATTCTTGTGCGGTGAATAGGGCGTGTTGAGTCCAGTTCTCTGAGCAAGGAGTAGGTCTTGTCTACTACATATTGGGTTTATGGAACGGTATCTGAGCTAATTTGATACCCTTGTTTTATGTATCACCCCACCTCACCTTTCCCGTTAAGCAGCCATAGTGTCTTTTCTGCATGTGTGACTCTGTTCTGTTTTGTAATTCAGTTCAAGTGTAACGGTTTTTACATTCCCTCTATCAGTGATACCTTATGAGAAGTGTCCTTTTCTGTGTGACTTATTTCACTTAGAATCGTCGTACCTAAATCCACTCATCATGCTGCTACTAGCCTTATGACATTGATTTCATGGCTGAGTGATATTCCATTGTACATAAGGACCACAACTTCTTTATCCATTTTTCTCTTTCCTGGGATATTGAAGGTGGAATGAAGTGGAGGTCCTTGTCAACAGAGCAGCCCTCAACTTTGGGGTGCTTGTGTCTTGCTGATTTTTCATTTTCCCAATTTATACCCCCATGAGTGGAAGTGCCCTATGCTCTCTAAGCTGTGTTTTTCAGATGTTTCAGGACACACCGTACACTTCTCCAGAGTGGCTGTTGGCAATTTACATCCCGCCCATCAGTGTAGCAAGGCTCCCATTTCTCCATGGCCTGTCCTGCATTTCTGGTTTTGACACTTTTTTCAGCATGGCCCTTTTGACCGATGGGAAGCGAGACTTCTCTGTAGCGCTGATTTGCCTTTCCAGGTTGCTTGGTTGGCCAAAAAGGGCGTATGCGTTTTTTCCTGAATATATTCAGGAAAAAACGCATACGCCCTTTTTGGCCAAGGGCATCATTGTCAACGTTTTGCCGCTTTTCATGTGCTTTAAAGGCGATTCGTATCTACCTCCTGAAATCTGTTTCGTGCAATTCTGCCTTGATTTCAAATCCTCTTCTTTGCCTTCCCTCAATATATTTGTGGACGAGAGTTATCATTTATAACTCTGCAGGTTTGTGAATTGCAGTGCCCTGAACCTCCATTTTACAACTCGCTTTTTTGGGAGCTGGCCGCAAAAGCGCAGGATGGCTTCAGGCCCTGTTCTGGTTCCGGGGGGCAGGCTGAGCCTGTGGTTAATTCTTCTTCCTGATGGGAAAATAGAGTGACCTGTGCCTGTCCCGACACCAAGAGCTAGTCTCTCGTTGGTTCCCCGTCTTCCCGTTCATCCTCAGGACAAATTGCAACCTGTACGGAACAGGAGGTTAAAGGTGCTGATGCTCCAAGTAGGGAGATTGCTAGTAAAGCGGCTGGAATGGCGAACCCGGGCACAAGGAGATGAGAAATGAGGTGCGTTTTAGAAACCTTTCCCCATCACACGGTGTACCATCTTCTGGGTTTCTCATGCATGTTTTCGATGTAGGAAGATGCCCTTGAAGCTGGAGATTTGGGACCCATGCGATGGGTACCACGCAGTATTACTTTAAAGGGTCTGCGTTTGCTCACCCAACCTCACCAAACCTCTCAGCCCCAAGAGTGTCCACCCTTAGGTCTCATCCAGCTGTGGGTCTAGATATGGTCAATCCAGGTTGCATCACAGCCCCTGAACTCATTGTGTAAGAATTTCTATCTCTTTCACTGTCGTTGTTTCATGGGTTTTTCAAAGTAATTTATTTTCATAATGGGGTGTAGCTGCTTTTCACGGCTGTGTTTATGCCGCTTTACACCCACTTGACACACTAACAGAGAGATATCAATACATAGGTTTCAAGATTATTACTAGTCAGATATATTCTTGTGCGGTGAATAGGGCGTGTTGAGTCCAGTTCTCTGAGCAAGGAGTAGGTCTTGTCTACTACATATTGGGTTTATGGAACGGTATCTGAGCTAATTTGATACCCTTGTTTTATGTATCACCCCACCTCACCTTTCCCGTTAAGCAGCCATAGTGTCTTTTCTGCATGTGTGACTCTGTTCTGTTTTGTAATTCAGTTCAAGTGTAACGGTTTTTACATTCCCTCTATCAGTGATACCTTATGAGAAGTGTCCTTTTCTGTGTGACTTATTTCACTTAGAATCGTCGTACCTAAATCCACTCATCATGCTGCTACTAGCCTTATGACATTGATTTCATGGCTGAGTGATATTCCATTGTACATAAGGACCACAACTTCTTTATCCATTTTTCTCTTTCCTGGGATATTGAAGGTGGAATGAAGTGGAGGTCCTTGTCAACAGAGCAGCCCTCAACTTTGGGGTGCTTGTGTCTTGCTGATTTTTCATTTTCCCAATTTATACCCCCATGAGTGGAAGTGCCCTATGCTCTCTAAGCTGTGTTTTTCAGATGTTTCAGGACACACCGTACACTTCTCCAGAGTGGCTGTTGGCAATTTACATCCCGCCCATCAGTGTAGCAAGGCTCCCATTTCTCCATGGCCTGTCCTGCATTTCTGGTTTTGACACTTTTTTCAGCATGGCCCTTTTGACCGATGGGAAGCGAGACTTCTCTGTAGCGCTGATTTGCCTTTCCAGGTTGCTTGGTTGGCCAAAAAGGGCGTATGCGTTTTTTCCTGAATATATTCAGGAAAAAACGCATACGCCCTTTTTGGCCAAGGGCATCATTGTCAACGTTTTGCCGCTTTTCATGTGCTTTAAAGGCGATTCGTATCTACCTCCTGAAATCTGTTTCCTGCAATTCTGCCTTGATTTCAAATCCTCTTCTTTGCCTTCCCTCAATATATTTGTGGACGAGAGTTATCATTTATAACTCTGCAGGTTTGTGAATTGCAGTGCCCTGAACCTCCATTTTACAACTCGCTTTTTTGGGAGCTGGCCGCAAAAGCGCAGGATGGCTTCAGGCCCTGTTCTGGTTCCGGGGGGCAGGCTGAGCCTGTGGTTAATTCTTCTTCCTGATGGGAAAATAGAGTGACCTGTGCCTGTCCCGACACCAAGAGCTAGTCTCTCGTTGGTTCCCCGTCTTCCCGTTCATCCTCAGGACAAATTGCAACCTGTACGGAACAGGAGGTTAAAGGTGCTGATGCTCCAAGTAGGGAGATTGCTAGTAAAGCGGCTGGAATGGCGAACCCGGGCACAAGGAGATGAGAAATGAGGTGCGTTTTAGAAACCTTTCCCCATCACACGGTGTACCATCTTCTGGGTTTCTCATGCATGTTTTCGATGTAGGAAGATGCCCTTGAACCTGGAGATTTGGGACCCATGCGATGGGTACCACGCAGTATTACTTTAAAGGGTCTGCGTTTGCTCACCCAACCTCACCAAACCTCTCAGCCCCAAGAGTGTCCACCCTTAGGTCTCATCCAGCTGTGGGTCTAGATATGGTCAATCCAGGTTGCATCACAGCCCCTGAACTCATTGTGTAAGAATTTCTATCTCTTTCACTGTCGTTGTTTCATGGGTTTTTCAAAGTAATTTATTTTCATAATGGGGTGTAGCTGCTTTTCACGGCTGTGTTTATGCCGCTTTACACCCACTTGACACACTAACAGAGAGATATCAATACATAGGTTTTAAGATTATTACTAGTCAGATATATTCTTGTGCGGTGAATAGGGCGTGTTGAGTCCAGTTCTCTGAGCAAGGAGTAGGTCTTGTCTACTACATATTGGGTTTATGGAACGGTATCTGAGCTAATTTGATACCCTTGTTTTATGTATCACCCCACCTCACCTTTCCCGTTAAGCAGCCATAGTGTCTTTTCTGCATGTGTGACTCTGTTCTGTTTTGTAATTCAGTTCAAGTGTAACGGTTTTTACATTCCCTCTATCAGTGATACCTTATGAGAAGTGTCCTTTTCTGTGTGACTTATTTCACTTAGAATCGTCGTACCTAAATCCACTCATCATGCTGCTACTAGCCTTATGACATTGATTTCATGGCTGAGTGATATTCCATTGTACATAAGGACCACAACTTCTTTATCCATTTTTCTCTTTCCTGGGATATTGAAGGTGGAATGAAGTGGAGGTCCTTGTCAACAGAGCAGCCCTCAACTTTGGGGTGCTTGTGTCTTGCTGATTTTTCATTTTCCCAATTTATACCCCCATGAGTGGAAGTGCCCTATGCTCTCTAAGCTGTGTTTTTCAGATGTTTCAGGACACACCGTACACTTCTCCAGAGTGGCTGTTGGCAATTTACATCCCGCCCATCAGTGTAGCAAGGCTCCCATTTCTCCATGGCCTGTCCTGCATTTTTGGTTTTGACACTTTTTTCAGCATGGCCCTTTTGACCGATGGGAAGCGAGACTTCTCTGTAGCGCTGATTTGCCTTTCCAGGTTGCTTGGTTGGCCAAAAAGGGCGTATGCGTTTTTTCCTGAATATATTCAGGAAAAAACGCATACGCCCTTTTTGGCCAAGGGCATCATTGTCAACGTTTTGCCGCTTTTCATGTGCTTTAAAGGCGATTCGTATCTACCTCCTGAAATCTGTTTCCTGCAATTCTGCCTTGATTTCAAATCCTCTTCTTTGCCTTCCCTCAATATATTTGTGGACGAGAGTTATCATTTATAACTCTGCAGGTTTGTGAATTGCAGTGCCCTGAACCTCCATTTTACAACTCGCTTTTTTGGGAGCTGGCCGCAAAAGCGCAGGATGGCTTCAGGCCCTGTTCTGGTTCCGGGGGGCAGGCTGAGCCTGTGGTTAATTCTTCTTCCTGATGGGAAAATAGAGTGACCTGTGCCTGTCCCGACACCAAGAGCTAGTCTCTCGTTGGTTCCCCGTCTTCCCGTTCATCCTCAGGACAAATTGCAACCTGTACGGAACAGGAGGTTAAAGGTGCTGATGCTCCAAGTAGGGAGATTGCTAGTAAAGCGGCTGGAATGGCGAACCCGGGCACAAGGAGATGAGAAATGAGGTGCGTTTTAGAAACCTTTCCCCATCACACGGTGTACCATCTTCTGGGTTTCTCATGCATGTTTTCGATGTAGGAAGATGCCCTTGAAGCTGGAGATTTGGGACCCATGCGATGGGTACCACGCAGTATTACTTTAAAGGGTCTGCGTTTGCTCACCCAACCTCACCAAACCTCTCAGCCCCAAGAGTGTCCACCCTTATGTCTCATCCAGCTGTGGGTCTAGATATGGTCAATCCAGGTTGCATCACAGCCCCTGAACTCATTGTGTAAGAATTTCTATCTCTTTCACTGTCGTTGTTTCATGGGTTTTTCAAAGTAATTTATTTTCATAATGGGGTGTAGCTGCTTTTCACGGCTGTGTTTATGCCGCTTTACACCCACTTGACACACTAACAGAGTGATATCAATACATAGGTTTCAAGATTATTACTAGTCAGATATATTCTTGTGCGGTGAATAGGGCGTGTTGAGTCCAGTTCTCTGAGCAAGGAGTAGGTCTTGTCTACTACATATTGGGTTTATGGAACGGTATCTGAGCTAATTTGATACCCTTGTTTTATGTATCACCCCACCTCACCTTTCCCGTTAAGCAGCCATAGTGTCTTTTCTGCATGTGTGACTCTGTTCTGTTTTGTAATTCAGTTCAAGTGTAACGGTTTTTACATTCCCTCTATCAGTGATACCTTATGAGAAGTGTCCTTTTCTGTGTGACTTATTTCACTTAGAATCGTCGTACCTAAATCCACTCATCATGCTGCTACTAGCCTTATGACATTGATTTCATGGCTGAGTGATATTCCATTGTACATAAGGACCACAACTTCTTTATCCATTTTTCTCTTTCCTGGGATATTGAAGGTGGAATGAAGTGGAGGTCCTTGTCAACAGAGCAGCCCTCAACTTTGGGGTGCTTGTGTCTTGCTGATTTTTCATTTTCCCAATTTATACCCCCATGAGTGGAAGTGCCCTATGCTCTCTAAGCTGTGTTTTTCAGATGTTTCAGGACACACCGTACACTTCTCCAGAGTGGCTGTTGGCAATTTACATCCCGCCCATCAGTGTAGCAAGGCTCCCATTTCTCCATGGCCTGTCCTGCATTTCTGGTTTTGACACTTTTTTCAGCATGGCCCTTTTGACCGATGGGAAGCGAGACTTCTCTGTAGCGCTGATTTGCCTTTCCAGGTTGCTTGGTTGGCCAAAAAGGGCGTATGCGTTTTTTCCTGAATATATTCAGGAAAAAACGCATACGCCCTTTTTGGCCAAGGGCATCATTGTCAACGTTTTGCCGCTTTTCATGTGCTTTAAAGGCGATTCGTATCTACCTCCTGAAATCTGTTTCGTGCAATTCTGCCTTGATTTCAAATCCTCTTCTTTGCCTTCCCTCAATATATTTGTGGACGAGAGTTATCATTTATAACTCTGCAGGTTTGTGAATTGCAGTGCCCTGAACCTCCATTTTACAACTCGCTTTTTTGGGAGCTGGCCGCAAAAGCGCAGGATGGCTTCAGGCCCTGTTCTGGTTCCGGGGGGCAGGCTGAGCCTGTGGTTAATTCTTCTTCCTGATGGGAAAATAGAGTGACCTGTGCCTGTCCCGACACCAAGAGCTAGTCTCTCGTTGGTTCCCCGTCTTCCCGTTCATCCTCAGGACAAATTGCAACCTGTACGGAACAGGAGGTTAAAGGTGCTGATGCTCCAAGTAGGGAGATTGCTAGTAAAGCGGCTGGAATGGCGAACCCGGGCACAAGGAGATGAGAAATGAGGTGCGTTTTAGAAACCTTTCCCCATCACACGGTGTACCATCTTCTGGGTTTCTCATGCATGTTTTCGATGTAGGAAGATGCCCTTGAACCTGGAGATTTGGGACCCATGCGATGGGTACCACGCAGTATTACTTTAAAGGGTCTGCGTTTGCTCACCCAACCTCACCAAACCTCTCAGCCCCAAGAGTGTCCACCCTTATGTCTCATCCAGCTGTGGGTCTAGATATGGTCAATCCAGGTTGCATCACAGCCCCTGAACTCATTGTGTAAGAATTTCTCTCTCTTTCACTGTCGTTGTTTCATGGGTTTTTCAAAGTAATTTATTTTCATAATGGGGTGTAGCTGCTTTTCACGGCTGTGTTTATGCCGCTTTACACCCACTTGACACACTAACAGAGAGATATCAATACATAGGTTTCAAGATTATTACTAGTCAGATATATTCTTGTGCGGTGAATAGGGCGTGTTGAGTCCAGTTCTCTGAGCAAGGAGTAGGTCTTGTCTACTACATATTGGGTTTATGGAACGGTATCTGAGCTAATTTGATACCCTTGTTTTATGTATCACCCCACCTCACCTTTCCCGTTAAGCAGCCATAGTGTCTTTTCTGCATGTGTGACTCTGTTCTGTTTTGTAATTCAGTTCAAGTGTAACGGTTTTTACATTCCCTCTATCAGTGATACCTTATGAGAAGTGTCCTTTTCTGTGTGACTTATTTCACTTAGAATCGTCGTACCTAAATCCACTCATCATGCTGCTACTAGCCTTATGACATTGATTTCATGGCTGAGTGATATTCCATTGTACATAAGGACCACAACTTCTTTATCCATTTTTCTCTTTCCTGGGATATTGAAGGTGGAATGAAGTGGAGGTCCTTGTCAACAGAGCAGCCCTCAACTTTGGGGTGCTTGTGTCTTGCTGATTTTTCATTTTCCCAATTTATACCCCCATGAGTGGAAGTGCCCTATGCTCTCTAAGCTGTGTTTTTCAGATGTTTCAGGACACACCGTACACTTCTCCAGAGTGGCTGTTGGCAATTTACATCCCGCCCATCAGTGTAGCAAGGCTCCCATTTCTCCATGGCCTGTCCTGCATTTCTGGTTTTGACACTTTTTTCAGCATGGCCCTTTTGACCGATGGGAAGCGAGACTTCTCTGTAGCGCTGATTTGCCTTTCCAGGTTGCTTGGTTGGCCAAAAAGGGCGTATGCGTTTTTTCCTGAATATATTCAGGAAAAAACGCATACGCCCTTTTTGGCCAAGGGCATCATTGTCAACGTTTTGCCGCTTTTCATGTGCTTTAAAGGCGATTCGTATCTACCTCCTGAAATCTGTTTCGTGCAATTCTGCCTTGATTTCAAATCCTCTTCTTTGCCTTCCCTCAATATATTTGTGGACGAGAGTTATCATTTATAACTCTGCAGGTTTGTGAATTGCAGTGCCCTGAACCTCCATTTTACAACTCGCTTTTTTGGGAGCTGGCCGCAAAAGCGCAGGATGGCTTCAGGCCCTGTTCTGGTTCCGGGGGGCAGGCTGAGCCTGTGGTTAATTCTTCTTCCTGATGGGAAAATAGAGTGACCTGTGCCTGTCCCGACACCAAGAGCTAGTCTCTCGTTGGTTCCCCGTCTTCCCGTTCATCCTCAGGACAAATTGCAACCTGTACGGAACAGGAGGTTAAAGGTGCTGATGCTCCAAGTAGGGAGATTGCTAGTAAAGCGGCTGGAATGGCGAACCCGGGCACAAGGAGATGAGAAATGAGGTGCGTTTTAGAAACCTTTCCCCATCACACGGTGTACCATCTTCTGGGTTTCTCATGCATGTTTTCGATGTAGGAAGATGCCCTTGAAGCTGGAGATTTGGGACCCATGCGATGGGTACCACGCAGTATTACTTTAAAGGGTCTGCGTTTGCTCACCCAACCTCACCAAACCTCTCAGCCCCAAGAGTGTCCACCCTTATGTCTCATCCAGCTGTGGGTCTAGATATGGTCAATCCAGGTTGCATCACAGCCCCTGAACTCATTGTGTAAGAATTTCTATCTCTTTCACTGTCGTTGTTTCATGGGTTTTTCAAAGTAATTTATTTTCATAATGGGGTGTAGCTGCTTTTCACGGCTGTGTTTATGCCGCTTTACACCCACTTGACACACTAACAGAGAGATATCAATACATAGGTTTCAAGATTATTACTAGTCAGATATATTCTTGTGCGGTGAATAGGGCGTGTTGAGTCCAGTTCTCTGAGCAAGGAGTAGGTCTTGTCTACTACATATTGGGTTTATGGAACGGTATCTGAGCTAATTTGATACCCTTGTTTTATGTATCACCCCACCTCACCTTTCCCGTTAAGCAGCCATAGTGTCTTTTCTGCATGTGTGACTCTGTTCTGTTTTGTAATTCAGTTCAAGTGTAACGGTTTTTACATTCCCTCTATCAGTGATACCTTATGAGAAGTGTCCTTTTCTGTGTGACTTATTTCACTTAGAATCGTCGTACCTAAATCCACTCATCATGCTGCTACTAGCCTTATGACATTGATTTCATGGCTGAGTGATATTCCACTGTACATAAGGACCACAACTTCTTTATCCATTTTTCTCTTTCCTGGGATATTGAAGGTGGAATGAAGTGGAGGTCCTTGTCAACAGAGCAGCCCTCAACTTTGGGGTGCTTGTGTCTTGCTGATTTTTCATTTTCCCAATTTATACCCCCATGAGTGGAAGTGCCCTATGCTCTCTAAGCTGTGTTTTTCAGATGTTTCAGGACACACCGTACACTTCTCCAGAGTGGCTGTTGGCAATTTACATCCCGCCCATCAGTGTAGCAAGGCTCCCATTTCTCCATGGCCTGTCCTGCATTTCTGGTTTTGACACTTTTTTCAGCATGGCCCTTTTGACCGATGGGAAGCGAGACTTCTCTGTAGCGCTGATTTGCCTTTCCAGGTTGCTTGGTTGGCCAAAAAGGGCGTATGCGTTTTTTCCTGAATATATTCAGGAAAAAACGCATACGCCCTTTTTGGCCAAGGGCATCATTGTCAACGTTTTGCCGCTTTTCATGTGCTTTAAAGGCGATTCGTATCTACCTCCTGAAATCTGTTTCGTGCAATTCTGCCTTGATTTCAAATCCTCTTCTTTGCCTTCCCTCAATATATTTGTGGACGAGAGTTATCATTTATAACTCTGCAGGTTTGTGAATTGCAGTGCCCTGAACCTCCATTTTACAACTCGCTTTTTTGGGAGCTGGCCGCAAAAGCGCAGGATGGCTTCAGGCCCTGTTCTGGTTCCGGGGGGCAGGCTGAGCCTGTGGTTAATTCTTCTTCCTGATGGGAAAATAGAGTGACCTGTGCCTGTCCCGACACCAAGAGCTAGTCTCTCGTTGGTTCCCCGTCTTCCCGTTCATCCTCAGGACAAATTGCAACCTGTACGGAACAGGAGGTTAAAGGTGCTGATGCTCCAAGTAGGGAGATTGCTAGTAAAGCGGCTGGAATGGCGAACCCGGGCACAAGGAGATGAGAAATGAGGTGCGTTTTAGAAACCTTTCCCCATCACACGGTGTACCATCTTCTGGGTTTCTCATGCATGTTTTCGATGTAGGAAGATGCCCTTGAAGCTGGAGATTTGGGACCCATGCGATGGGTACCACGCAGTATTACTTTAAAGGGTCTGCGTTTGCTCACCCAACCTCACCAAACCTCTCAGCCCCAAGAGTGTCCACCCTTAGGTCTCATCCAGCTGTGGGTCTAGATATGGTCAATCCAGGTTGCATCACAGCCCCTGAACGCATTGTGTAAGAATTTCTCTCTCTTTCACTGTCGTTGTTTCATGGGTTTTTCAAAGTAATTTATTTTCATAATGGGGTTTAGCTGCTTTTCACGGCTGTGTTTATGCCGCTTTACACCCACTTGACACACTAACAGAGAGATATCAATACATAGGTTTCAAGATTATTACTAGTCAGATATATTCTTGTGCGGTGAATAGGGCGTGTTGAGTCCAGTTCTCTGAGCAAGGAGTAGGTCTTGTCTACTACATATTGGGTTTATGGAACGGTATCTGAGCTAATTTGATACCCTTGTTTTATGTATCACCCCACCTCACCTTTCCCTTTAAGCAGCCATAGTGTCTTTTCTGCATGTGTGACTCTGTTCTGTTTTGTAATTCAGTTCAAGTGTAACGGTTTTTACATTCCCTCTATCAGTGATACCTTATGAGAAGTGTCCTTTTCTGTGTGACTTATTTCACTTAGAATCGTCGTACCTAAATCCACTCATCATGCGGCTACTAACCTTATGACATTGATTTCATGGCTGAGTGATATTCCATTGTACATAAGGACCACAACTTCTTTATCCATTTTTCTCTTTCCTGGGATATTGAAGGTGGAATGAAGTGGAGGTCCTTGTCAACAGAGCAGCCCTCAACTTTGGGGTGCTTGTGTCTTGCTGATTTTTCATTTTCCCAATTTATACCCCCATGAGTGGAAGTGCCCTATGCTCTCTAAGCTGTGTTTTTCAGATGTTTCAGGACACACCGTACACTTCTCCAGAGTGGCTGTTGGCAATTTACATCCCGCCCATCAGTGTAGCAAGGCTCCCATTTCTCCATGGCCTGTCCTGCATTTCTGGTTTTGACACTTTTTTCAGCATGGCCCTTTTGACCGATGGGAAGCGAGACTTCTCTGTAGCGCTGATTTGCCTTTCCAGGTTGCTTGGTTGGCCAAAAAGGGCGTATGCGTTTTTTCCTGAATATATTCAGGAAAAAACGCATACGCCCTTTTTGGCCAAGGGCATCATTGTCAACGTTTTGCCGCTTTTCATGTGCTTTAAAGGCGATTCGTATCTACCTCCTGAAATCTGTTTCGTGCAATTCTGCCTTGATTTCAAATCCTCTTCTTTGCCTTCCCTCAATATATTTGTGGACGAGAGTTATCATTTATAACTCTGCAGGTTTGTGAATTGCAGTGCCCTGAACCTCCATTTTACAACTCGCTTTTTTGGGAGCTGGCCGCAAAAGCGCAGGATGGCTTCAGGCCCTGTTCTGGTTCCGGGGGGCAGGCTGAGCCTGTGGTTAATTCTTCTTCCTGATGGGAAAATAGAGTGACCTGTGCCTGTCCCGACACCAAGAGCTAGTCTCTCGTTGGTTCCCCGTCTTCCCGTTCATCCTCAGGACAAATTGCAACCTGTACGGAACAGGAGGTTAAAGGTGCTGATGCTCCAAGTAGGGAGATTGCTAGTAAAGCGGCTGGAATGGCGAACCCGGGCACAAGGAGATGAGAAATGAGGTGCGTTTTAGAAACCTTTCCCCATCACACGGTGTACCATCTTCTGGGTTTCTCATGCATGTTTTCGATGTAGGAAGATGCCCTTGAACCTGGAGATTTGGGACCCATGCGATGGGTACCACGCAGTATTACTTTAAAGGGTCTGCGTTTGCTCACCCAACCTCACCAAACCTCTCAGCCCCAAGAGTGTCCACCCTTATGTCTCATCCAGCTGTGGGTCTAGATATGGTCAATCCAGGTTGCATCACAGCCCCTGAACTCATTGTGTAAGAATTTCTATCTCTTTCACTGTCGTTGTTTCATGGGTTTTTCAAAGTAATTTATTTTCATAATGGGGTGTAGCTGCTTTTCACGGCTGTGTTTATGCCGCTTTACACCCACTTGACACACTAACAGAGAGATATCAATACATAGGTTTCAAGATTATTACTAGTCAGATATATTCTTGTGCGGTGAATAGGGCGTGTTGAGTCCAGTTCTCTGAGCAAGGAGTAGGTCTTGTCTACTACATATTGGGTTTATGGAACGGTATCTGAGCTAATTTGATACCCTTGTTTTATGTATCACCCCACCTCACCTTTCCCGTTAAGCAGCCATAGTGTCTTTTCTGCATGTGTGACTCTGTTCTGTTTTGTAATTCAGTTCAAGTGTAACGGTTTTTACATTCCCTCTATCAGTGATACCTTATGAGAAGTGTCCTTTTCTGTGTGACTTATTTCACTTAGAATCGTCGTACCTAAATCCACTCATCATGCTGCTACTAGCCTTATGACATTGATTTCATGGCTGAGTGATATTCCATTGTACATAAGGACCACAACTTCTTTATCCATTTTTCTCTTTCCTGGGATATTGAAGGTGGAATGAAGTGGAGGTCCTTGTCAACAGAGCAGCCCTCAACTTTGTGGTGCTTGTGTCTTGCTGATTTTTCATTTTCCCAATTTATACCCCCATGAGTGGAAGTGCCCTATGCTCTCTAAGCTGTGTTTTTCAGATGTTTCAGGACACACCGTACACTTCTCCAGAGTGGCTGTTGGCAATTTACATCCCGCCCATCAGTGTAGCAAGGCTCCCATTTCTCCATGGCCTGTCCTGCATTTCTGGTTTTGACACTTTTTTCAGCATGGCCCTTTTGACCGATGGGAAGCGAGACTTCTCTGTAGCGCTGATTTGCCTTTCCAGGTTGCTTGGTTGGCCAAAAAGGGCGTATGCGTTTTTTCCTGAATATATTCAGGAAAAAACGCATACGCCCTTTTTGGCCAAGGGCATCATTGTCAACGTTTTGCCGCTTTTCATGTGCTTTAAAGGCGATTCGTATCTACCTCCTGAAATCTGTTTCGTGCAATTCTGCCTTGATTTCAAATCCTCTTCTTTGCCTTCCCTCAATATATTTGTGGACGAGAGTTATCATTTATAACTCTGCAGGTTTGTGAATTGCAGTGCCCTGAACCTCCATTTTACAACTCGCTTTTTTGGGAGCTGGCCGCAAAAGCGCAGGATGGCTTCAGGCCCTGTTCTGGTTCCGGGGGGCAGGCTGAGCCTGTGGTTAATTCTTCTTCCTGATGGGAAAATAGAGTGACCTGTGCCTGTCCCGACACCAAGAGCTAGTCTCTCGTTGGTTCCCCGTCTTCCCGTTCATCCTCAGGACAAATTGCAACCTGTACGGAACAGGAGGTTAAAGGTGCTGATGCTCCAAGTAGGGAGATTGCTAGTAAAGCGGCTGGAATGGCGAACCCGGGCACAAGGAGATGAGAAATGAGGTGCGTTTTAGAAACCTTTCCCCATCACACGGTGTACCATCTTCTGGGTTTCTCATGCATGTTTTCGATGTAGGAAGATGCCCTTGAAGCTGGAGATTTGGGACCCATGCGATGGGTACCACGCAGTATTACTTTAAAGGGTCTGCGTTTGCTCACCCAACCTCACCAAACCTCTCAGCCCCAAGAGTGTCCACCCTTAGGTCTCATCCAGCTGTGGGTCTAGATATGGTCAATCCAGGTTGCATCACAGCCCCTGAACTCATTGTGTAAGAATTTCTATCTCTTTCACTGTCGTTGTTTCATGGGTTTTTCAAAGTAATTTATTTTCATAATGGGGTGTAGCTGCTTTTCACGGCTGTGTTTATGCCGCTTTACACCCACTTGACACACTAACAGAGAGATATCAATACATAGGTTTCAAGATTATTACTAGTCAGATATATTCTTGTGCGGTGAATAGGGCGTGTTGAGTCCAGTTCTCTGAGCAAGGAGTAGGTCTTGTCTACTACATATTGGGTTTATGGAACGGTATCTGAGCTAATTTGATACCCTTGTTTTATGTATCACCCCACCTCACCTTTCCCGTTAAGCAGCCATAGTGTCTTTTCTGCATGTGTGACTCTGTTCTGTTTTGTAATTCAGTTCAAGTGTAACGGTTTTTACATTCCCTCTATCAGTGATACCTTATGAGAAGTGTCCTTTTCTGTGTGACTTATTTCACTTAGAATCGTCGTACCTAAATCCACTCATCATGCTGCTACTAGCCTTATGACATTGATTTCATGGCTGAGTGATATTCCATTGTACATAAGGACCACAACTTCTTTATCCATTTTTCTCTTTCCTGGGATATTGAAGGTGGAATGAAGTGGAGGTCCTTGTCAACAGAGCAGCCCTCAACTTTGGGGTGCTTGTGTCTTGCTGATTTTTCATTTTCCCAATTTATACCCCCATGAGTGGAAGTGCCCTATGCTCTCTAAGCTGTGTTTTTCAGATGTTTCAGGACACACCGTACACTTCTCCAGAGTGGCTGTTGGCAATTTACATCCCGCCCATCAGTGTAGCAAGGCTCCCATTTCTCCATGGCCTGTCCTGCATTTCTGGTTTTGACACTTTTTTCAGCATGGCCCTTTTGACCGATGGGAAGCGAGACTTCTCTGTAGCGCTGATTTGCCTTTCCAGGTTGCTTGGTTGGCCAAAAAGGGCGTATGCGTTTTTTCCTGAATATATTCAGGAAAAAACGCATACGCCCTTTTTGGCCAAGGGCATCATTGTCAACGTTTTGCCGCTTTTCATGTGCTTTAAAGGCGATTCGTATCTACCTCCTGAAATCTGTTTCGTGCAATTCTGCCTTGATTTCAAATCCTCTTCTTTGCCTTCCCTCAATATATTTGTGGACGAGAGTTATCATTTATAACTCTGCAGGTTTGTGAATTGCAGTGCCCTGAACCTCCATTTTACAACTCGCTTTTTTGGGAGCTGGCCGCAAAAGCGCAGGATGGCTTCAGGCCCTGTTCTGGTTCCGGGGGGCAGGCTGAGCCTGTGGTTAATTCTTCTTCCTGATGGGAAAATAGAGTGACCTGTGCCTGTCGCGACACCAAGAGCTAGTCTCTCGTTGGTTCCCCGTCTTCCCGTTCATCCTCAGGACAAATTGCAACCTGTACGGAACAGGAGGTTAAAGGTGCTGATGCTCCAAGTAGGGAGATTGCTAGTAAAGCGGCTGGAATGGCGAACCCGGGCACAAGGAGATGAGAAATGAGGTGCGTTTTAGAAACCTTTCCCCATCACACGGTGTACCATCTTCTGGGTTTCTCATGCATGTTTTCGATGTAGGAAGATGCCCTTGAAGCTGGAGATTTGGGACCCATGCGATGGGTACCACGCAGTATTACTTTAAAGGGTCTGCGTTTGCTCACCCAACCTCACCAAACCTCTCAGCCCCAAGAGTGTCCACCCTTAGGTCTCATCCAGCTGTGGGTCTAGATATGGTCAATCCAGGTTGCATCACAGCCCCTGAACTCATTGTGTAAGAATTTCTATCTCTTTCACTGTCGTTGTTTCATGGGTTTTTCAAAGTAATTTATTTTCATAATGGGGTGTAGCTGCTTTTCACGGCTGTGTTTATGCCGCTTTACACCCACTTGACACACTAACAGAGAGATATCAATACATAGGTTTCAAGATTATTACTAGTCAGATATATTCTTGTGCGGTGAATAGGGCGTGTTGAGTCCAGTTCTCTGAGCAAGGAGTAGGTCTTGTCTACTACATATTGGGTTTATGGAACGGTATCTGAGCTAATTTGATACCCTTGTTTTATGTATCACCCCACCTCACCTTCCCCGTTAAGCAGCCATAGTGTCTTTTCTGCATGTGTGACTCTGTTCTGTTTTGTAATTCAGTTCAAGTGTAACGGTTTTTACATTCCCTCTATCAGTGATACCTTATGAGAAGTGTCCTTTTCTGTGTGACTTATTTCACTTAGAATCGTCGTACCTAAATCCACTCATCATGCTGCTACTAGCCTTATGACATTGATTTCATGGCTGAGTGATATTCCATTGTACATAAGGACCACAACTTCTTTATCCATTTTTCTCTTTCCTGGGATATTGAAGGTGGAATGAAGTGGAGGTCCTTGTCAACAGAGCAGCCCTCAACTTTGGGGTGCTTGTGTCTTGCTGATTTTTCATTTTCCCAATTTATACCCCCATGAGTGGAAGTGCCCTATGCTCTCTAAGCTGTGTTTTTCAGATGTTTCAGGACACACCGTACACTTCTCCAGAGTGGCTGTTGGCAATTTACATCCCGCCCATCAGTGTAGCAAGGCTCCCATTTCTCCATGGCCTGTCCTGCATTTCTGGTTTTGACACTTTTTTCAGCATGGCCCTTTTGACCGATGGGAAGCGAGACTTCTCTGTAGCGCTGATTTGCCTTTCCAGGTTGCTTGGTTGGCCAAAAAGGGCGTATGCGTTTTTTCCTGAATATATTCAGGAAAAAACGCATACGCCCTTTTTGGCCAAGGGCATCATTGTCAACGTTTTGCCGCTTTTCATGTGCTTTAAAGGCGATTCGTATCTACCTCCTGAAATCTGTTTCGTGCAATTCTGCCTTGATTTCAAATCCTCTTCTTTGCCTTCCCTCAATATATTTGTGGACGAGAGTTATCATTTATAACTCTGCAGGTTTGTGAATTGCAGTGCCCTGAACCTCCATTTTACAACTCGCTTTTTTGGGAGCTGGCCGCAAAAGCGCAGGATGGCTTCAGGCCCTGTTCTGGTTCCGGGGGGCAGGCTGAGCCTGTGGTTAATTCTTCTTCCTGATGGGAAAATAGAGTGACCTGTGCCTGTCCCGACACCAAGAGCTAGTCTCTCGTTGGTTCCCCGTCTTCCCGTTCATCCTCAGGACAAATTGCAACCTGTACGGAACAGGAGGTTAAAGGTGCTGATGCTCCAAGTAGGGAGATTGCTAGTAAAGCGGCTGGAATGGCGAACCCGGGCACAAGGAGATGAGAAATGAGGTGCGTTTTAGAAACCTTTCCCCATCACACGGTGTACCATCTTCTGGGTTTCTCATGCATGTTTTCGATGTAGGAAGATGCCCTTGAACCTGGAGATTTGGGACCCATGCGATGGGTACCACGCAGTATTACTTTAAAGGGTCTGCGTTTGCTCACCCAACCTCACCAAACCTCTCAGCCCCAAGAGTGTCCACCCTTATGTCTCATCCAGCTGTGGGTCTAGATATGGTCAATCCAGGTTGCATCACAGCCCCTGAACTCATTGTGTAAGAATTTCTATCTCTTTCACTGTCGTTGTTTCATGGGTTTTTCAAAGTAATTTATTTTCATAATGGGGTGTAGCTGCTTTTCACGGCTGTGTTTATGCCGCTTTACACCCACTTGACACACTAACAGAGAGATATCAATACATAGGTTTCAAGATTATTACTAGTCAGATATATTCTTGTGCGGTGAATAGGGCGTGTTGAGTCCAGTTCTCTGAGCAAGGAGTAGGTCTTGTCTACTACATATTGGGTTTATGGAACGGTATCTGAGCTAATTTGATACCCTTGTTTTATGTATCACCCCACCTCACCTTTCCCGTTAAGCAGCCATAGTGTCTTTTCTGCATGTGTGACTCTGTTCTGTTTTGTAATTCAGTTCAAGTGTAACGGTTTTTACATTCCCTCTATCAGTGATACCTTATGAGAAGTGTCCTTTTCTGTGTGACTTATTTCACTTAGAATCGTCGTACCTAAATCCACTCATCATGCTGCTACTAGCCTTATGACATTGATTTCATGGCTGAGTGATATTCCATTGTACATAAGGACCACAACTTCTTTATCCATTTTTCTCTTTCCTGGGATATTGAAGGTGGAATGAAGTGGAGGTCCTTGTCAACAGAGCAGCCCTCAACTTTGGGGTGCTTGTGTCTTGCTGATTTTTCATTTTCCCAATTTATACCCCCATGAGTGGAAGTGCCCTATGCTCTCTAAGCTGTGTTTTTCAGATGTTTCAGGACACACCGTACACTTCTCCAGAGTGGCTGTTGGCAATTTACATCCCGCCCATCAGTGTAGCAAGGCTCCCATTTCTCCATGGCCTGTCCTGCATTTCTGGTTTTGACACTTTTTTCAGCATGGCCCTTTTGACCGATGGGAAGCGAGACTTCTCTGTAGCGCTGATTTGCCTTTCCAGGTTGCTTGGTTGGCCAAAAAGGGCGTATGCGTTTTTTCCTGAATATATTCAGGAAAAAACGCATACGCCCTTTTTGGCCAAGGGCATCATTGTCAACGTTTTGCCGCTTTTCATGTGCTTTAAAGGCGATTCGTATCTACCTCCTGAAATCTGTTTCGTGCAATTCTGCCTTGATTTCAAATCCTCTTCTTTGCCTTCCCTCAATATATTTGTGGACGAGAGTTATCATTTATAACTCTGCAGGTTTGTGAATTGCAGTGCCCTGAACCTCCATTTTACAACTCGCTTTTTTGGGAGCTGGCCGCAAAAGCGCAGGATGGCTTCAGGCCCTGTTCTGGTTCCGGGGGGCAGGCTGAGCCTGTGGTTAATTCTTCTTCCTGATGGGAAAATAGAGTGACCTGTGCCTGTCCCGACACCAAGAGCTAGTCTCTCGTTGGTTCCCCGTCTTCCCGTTCATCCTCAGGACAAATTGCAACCTGTACGGAACAGGAGGTTAAAGGTGCTGATGCTCCAAGTAGGGAGATTGCTAGTAAAGCGGCTGGAATGGCGAACCCGGGCACAAGGAGATGAGAAATGAGGTGCGTTTTAGAAACCTTTCCCCATCACACGGTGTACCATCTTCTGGGTTTCTCATGCATGTTTTCGATGTAGGAAGATGCCCTTGAAGCTGGAGATTTGGGACCCATGCGATGGGTACCACGCAGTATTACTTTAAAGGGTCTGCGTTTGCTCACCCAACCTCACCAAACCTCTCAGCCCCAAGAGTGTCCACCCTTATGTCTCATCCAGCTGTGGGTCTAGATATGGTCAATCCAGGTTGCATCACAGCCCCTGAACTCATTGTGTAAGAATTTCTCTCTCTTTCACTGTCGTTGTTTCATGGGTTTTTCAAAGTAATTTATTTTCATAATGGGGTGTAGCTGCTTTTCACGGCTGTGTTTATGCCGCTTTACACCCACTTGACACACTAACAGAGAGATATCAATACATAGGTTTCAAGATTATTACTAGTCAGATATATTCTTGTGCGGTGAATAGGGCGTGTTGAGTCCAGTTCTCTGAGCAAGGAGTAGGTCTTGTCTACTACATATTGGGTTTATGGAACGGTATCTGAGCTAATTTGATACCCTTGTTTTATGTATCACCCCACCTCACCTTTCCCGTTAAGCAGCCATAGTGTCTTTTCTGCATGTGTGACTCTGTTCTGTTTTGTAATTCAGTTCAAGTGTAACGGTTTTTACATTCCCTCTATCAGTGATACCTTATGAGAAGTGTCCTTTTCTGTGTGACTTATTTCACTTAGAATCGTCGTACCTAAATCCACTCATCATGCTGCTACTAGCCTTATGACATTGATTTCATGGCTGAGTGATATTCCATTGTACATAAGGACCACAACTTCTTTATCCATTTTTCTCTTTCCTGGGATATTGAAGGTGGAATGAAGTGGAGGTCCTTGTCAACAGAGCAGCCCTCAACTTTGGGGTGCTTGTGTCTTGCTGATTTTTCATTTTCCCAATTTATACCCCCATGAGTGGAAGTGCCCTATGCTCTCTAAGCTGTGTTTTTCAGATGTTTCAGGACACACCGTACACTTCTCCAGAGTGGCTGTTGGCAATTTACATCCCGCCCATCAGTGTAGCAAGGCTCCCATTTCTCCATGGCCTGTCCTGCATTTCTGGTTTTGACACTTTTTTCAGCATGGCCCTTTTGACCGATGGGAAGCGAGACTTCTCTGTAGCGCTGATTTGCCTTTCCAGGTTGCTTGGTTGGCCAAAAAGGGCGTATGCGTTTTTTCCTGAATATATTCAGGAAAAAACGCATACGCCCTTTTTGGCCAAGGGCATCATTGTCAACGTTTTGCCGCTTTTCATGTGCTTTAAAGGCGATTCGTATCTACCTCCTGAAATCTGTTTCGTGCAATTCTGCCTTGATTTCAAATCCTCTTCTTTGCCTTCCCTCAATATATTTGTGGACGAGAGTTATCATTTATAACTCTGCAGGTTTGTGAATTGCAGTGCCCTGAACCTCCATTTTACAACTCGCTTTTTTGGGAGCTGGCCGCAAAAGCGCAGGATGGCTTCAGGCCCTGTTCTGGTTCCGGGGGGCAGGCTGAGCCTGTGGTTAATTCTTCTTCCTGATGGGAAAATAGAGTGACCTGTGCCTGTCCCGACACCAAGAGCTAGTCTCTCGTTGGTTCCCCGTCTTCCCGTTCATCCTCAGGACAAATTGCAACCTGTACGGAACAGGAGGTTAAAGGTGCTGATGCTCCAAGTAGGGAGATTGCTAGTAAAGCGGCTGGAATGGCGAACCCGGGCACAAGGAGATGAGAAATGAGGTGCGTTTTAGAAACCTTTCCCCATCACACGGTGTACCATCTTCTGGGTTTCTCATGCATGTTTTCGATGTAGGAAGATGCCCTTGAAGCTGGAGATTTGGGACCCATGCGATGGGTACCACGCAGTATTACTTTAAAGGGTCTGCGTTTGCTCACCCAACCTCACCAAACCTCTCAGCCCCAAGAGTGTCCACCCTTATGTCTCATCCAGCTGTGGGTCTAGATATGGTCAATCCAGGTTGCATCACAGCCCCTGAACTCATTGTGTAAGAATTTCTATCTCTTTCACTGTCGTTGTTTCATGGGTTTTTCAAAGTAATTTATTTTCATAATGGGGTGTAGCTGCTTTTCACGGCTGTGTTTATGCCGCTTTACACCCACTTGACACACTAACAGAGAGATATCAATACATAGGTTTCAAGATTATTACTAGTCAGATATATTCTTGTGCGGTGAATAGGGCGTGTTGAGTCCAGTTCTCTGAGCAAGGAGTAGGTCTTGTCTACTACATATTGGGTTTATGGAACGGTATCTGAGCTAATTTGATACCCTTGTTTTATGTATCACCCCACCTCACCTTTCCCGTTAAGCAGCCATAGTGTCTTTTCTGCATGTGTGACTCTGTTCTGTTTTGTAATTCAGTTCAAGTGTAACGGTTTTTACATTCCCTCTATCAGTGATACCTTATGAGAAGTGTCCTTTTCTGTGTGACTTATTTCACTTAGAATCGTCGTACCTAAATCCACTCATCATGCTGCTACTAGCCTTATGACATTGATTTCATGGCTGAGTGATATTCCATTGTACATAAGGACCACAACTTCTTTATCCATTTTTCTCTTTCCTGGGATATTGAAGGTGGAATGAAGTGGAGGTCCTTGTCAACAGAGCAGCCCTCAACTTTGGGGTGCTTGTGTCTTGCTGATTTTTCATTTTCCCAATTTATACCCCCATGAGTGGAAGTGCCCTATGCTCTCTAAGCTGTGTTTTTCAGATGTTTCAGGACACACCGTACACTTCTCCAGAGTGGCTGTTGGCAATTTACATCCCGCCCATCAGTGTAGCAAGGCTCCCATTTCTCCATGGCCTGTCCTGCATTTCTGGTTTTGACACTTTTTTCAGCATGGCCCTTTTGACCGATGGGAAGCGAGACTTCTCTGTAGCGCTGATTTGCCTTTCCAGGTTGCTTGGTTGGCCAAAAAGGGCGTATGCGTTTTTTCCTGAATATATTCAGGAAAAAACGCATACGCCCTTTTTGGCCAAGGGCATCATTGTCAACGTTTTGCCGCTTTTCATGTGCTTTAAAGGCGATTCGTATCTACCTCCTGAAATCTGTTTCGTGCAATTCTGCCTTGATTTCAAATCCTCTTCTTTGCCTTCCCTCAATATATTTGTGGACGAGAGTTATCATTTATAACTCTGCAGGTTTGTGAATTGCAGTGCCCTGAACCTCCATTTTACAACTCGCTTTTTTGGGAGCTGGCCGCAAAAGCGCAGGATGGCTTCAGGCCCTGTTCTGGTTCCGGGGGGCAGGCTGAGCCTGTGGTTAATTCTTCTTCCTGATGGGAAAATAGAGTGACCTGTGCCTGTCCCGACACCAAGAGCTAGTCTCTCGTTGGTTCCCCGTCTTCCCGTTCATCCTCAGGACAAATTGCAACCTGTACGGAACAGGAGGTTAAAGGTGCTGATGCTCCAAGTAGGGAGATTGCTAGTAAAGCGGCTGGAATGGCGAACCCGGGCACAAGGAGATGAGAAATGAGGTGCGTTTTAGAAACCTTTCCCCATCACACGGTGTACCATCTTCTGGGTTTCTCATGCATGTTTTCGATGTAGGAAGATGCCCTTGAAGCTGGAGATTTGGGACCCATGCGATGGGTACCACGCAGTATTACTTTAAAGGGTCTGCGTTTGCTCACCCAACCTCACCAAACCTCTCAGCCCCAAGAGTGTCCACCCTTATGTCTCATCCAGCTGTGGGTCTAGATATGGTCAATCCAGGTTGCATCACAGCCCCTGAACTCATTGTGTAAGAATTTCTATCTCTTTCACTGTCGTTGTTTCATGGGTTTTTCAAAGTAATTTATTTTCATAATGGGGTGTAGCTGCTTTTCACGGCTGTGTTTATGCCGCTTTACACCCACTTGACACACTAACAGAGAGATATCAATACATAGGTTTCAAGATTATTACTAGTCAGATATATTCTTGTGCGGTGAATAGGGCGTGTTGAGTCCAGTTCTCTGAGCAAGGAGTAGGTCTTGTCTACTACATATTGGGTTTATGGAACGGTATCTGAGCTAATTTGATACCCTTGTTTTATGTATCACCCCACCTCACCTTTCCCGTTAAGCAGCCATAGTGTCTTTTCTGCATGTGTGACTCTGTTCTGTTTTGTAATTCAGTTCAAGTGTAACGGTTTTTACATTCCCTCTATCAGTGATACCTTATGAGAAGTGTCCTTTTCTGTGTGACTTATTTCACTTAGAATCGTCGTACCTAAATCCACTCATCATGCTGCTACTAGCCTTATGACATTGATTTCATGGCTGAGTGATATTCCATTGTACATAAGGACCACAACTTCTTTATCCATTTTTCTCTTTCCTGGGATATTGAAGGTGGAATGAAGTGGAGGTCCTTGTCAACAGAGCAGCCCTCAACTTTGGGGTGCTTGTGTCTTGCTGATTTTTCATTTTCCCAATTTATACCCCCATGAGTGGAAGTGCCCTATGCTCTCTAAGCTGTGTTTTTCAGATGTTTCAGGACACACCGTACACTTCTCCAGAGTGGCTGTTGGCAATTTACATCCCGCCCATCAGTGTAGCAAGGCTCCCATTTCTCCATGGCCTGTCCTGCATTTCTGGTTTTGACACTTTTTTCAGCATGGCCCTTTTGACCGATGGGAAGCGAGACTTCTCTGTAGCGCTGATTTGCCTTTCCAGGTTGCTTGGTTGGCCAAAAAGGGCGTATGCGTTTTTTCCTGAATATATTCAGGAAAAAACGCATACGCCCTTTTTGGCCAAGGGCATCATTGTCAACGTTTTGCCGCTTTTCATGTGCTTTAAAGGCGATTCGTATCTACCTCCTGAAATCTGTTTCGTGCAATTCTGCCTTGATTTCAAATCCTCTTCTTTGCCTTCCCTCAATATATTTGTGGACGAGAGTTATCATTTATAACTCTGCAGGTTTGTGAATTGCAGTGCCCTGAACCTCCATTTTACAACTCGCTTTTTTGGGAGCTGGCCGCAAAAGCGCAGGATGGCTTCAGGCCCTGTTCTGGTTCCGGGGGGCAGGCTGAGCCTGTGGTTAATTCTTCTTCCTGATGGGAAAATAGAGTGACCTGTGCCTGTCCCGACACCAAGAGCTAGTCTCTCGTTGGTTCCCTGTCTTCCCGTTCATCCTCAGGACAAATTGCAACCTGTACGGAACAGGAGGTTAAAGGTGCTGATGCTCCAAGTAGGGAGATTGCTAGTAAAGCGGCTGGAATGGCGAACCCGGGCACAAGGAGATGAGAAATGAGGTGCGTTTTAGAAACCTTTCCCCATCACACGGTGTACCATCTTCTGGGTTTCTCATGCATGTTTTCGATGTAGGAAGATGCCCTTGAACCTGGAGATTTGGGACCCATGCGATGGGTACCACGCAGTATTACTTTAAAGGGTCTGCGTTTGCTCACCCAACCTCACCAAACCTCTCAGCCCCAAGAGTGTCCACCCTTATGTCTCATCCAGCTGTGGGTCTAGATATGGTCAATCCAGGTTGCATCACAGCCCCTGAACTCATTGTGTAAGAATTTCTATCTCTTTCACTGTCGTTGTTTCATGGGTTTTTCAAAGTAATTTATTTTCATAATGGGGTGTAGCTGCTTTTCACGGCTGTGTTTATGCCGCTTTACACCCACTTGACACACTAACAGAGAGATATCAATACATAGGTTTCAAGATTATTACTAGTCAGATATATTCTTGTGCGGTGAATAGGGCGTGTTGAGTCCAGTTCTCTGAGCAAGGAGTAGGTCTTGTCTACTACATATTGGGTTTATGGAACGGTATCTGAGCTAATTTGATACCCTTGTTTTATGTATCACCCCACCTCACCTTTCCCGTTAAGCAGCCATAGTGTCTTTTCTGCATGTGTGACTCTGTTCTGTTTTGTAATTCAGTTCAAGTGTAACGGTTTTTACATTCCCTCTATCAGTGATACCTTATGAGAAGTGTCCTTTTCTGTGTGACTTATTTCACTTAGAATCGTCGTACCTAAATCCACTCATCATGCTGCTACTAGCCTTATGACATTGATTTCATGGCTGAGTGATATTCCATTGTACATAAGGACCACAACTTCTTTATCCATTTTTCTCTTTCCTGGGATATTGAAGGTGGAATGAAGTGGAGGTCCTTGTCAACAGAGCAGCCCTCAACTTTGGGGTGCTTGTGTCTTGCTGATTTTTCATTTTCCCAATTTATACCCCCATGAGTGGAAGTGCCCTATGCTCTCTAAGCTGTGTTTTTCAGATGTTTCAGGACACACCGTACACTTCTCCAGAGTGGCTGTTGGCAATTTACATCCCGCCCATCAGTGTAGCAAGGCTCCCATTTCTCCATGGCCTGTCCTGCATTTCTGGTTTTGACACTTTTTTCAGCATGGCCCTTTTGACCGATGGGAAGCGAGACTTCTCTGTAGCGCTGATTTGCCTTTCCAGGTTGCTTGGTTGGCCAAAAAGGGCGTATGCGTTTTTTCCTGAATATATTCAGGAAAAAACGCATACGCCCTTTTTGGCCAAGGGCATCATTGTCAACGTTTTGCCGCTTTTCATGTGCTTTAAAGGCGATTCGTATCTACCTCCTGAAATCTGTTTCGTGCAATTCTGCCTTGATTTCAAATCCTCTTCTTTGCCTTCCCTCAATATATTTGTGGACGAGAGTTATCATTTATAACTCTGCAGGTTTGTGAATTGCAGTGCCCTGAACCTCCATTTTACAACTCGCTTTTTTGGGAGCTGGCCGCAAAAGCGCAGGATGGCTTCAGGCCCTGTTCTGGTTCCGGGGGGCAGGCTGAGCCTGTGGTTAATTCTTCTTCCTGATGGGAAAATAGAGTGACCTGTGCCTGTCCCGACACCAAGAGCTAGTCTCTCGTTGGTTCCCCGTCTTCCCGTTCATCCTCAGGACAAATTGCAACCTGTACGGAACAGGAGGTTAAAGGTGCTGATGCTCCAAGTAGGGAGATTGCTAGTAAAGCGGCTGGAATGGCGAACCCGGGCACAAGGAGATGAGAAATGAGGTGCGTTTTAGAAACCTTTCCCCATCACACGGTGTACCATCTTCTGGGTTTCTCATGCATGTTTTCGATGTAGGAAGATGCCCTTGAACCTGGAGATTTGGGACCCATGCGATGGGTACCACGCAGTATTACTTTAAAGGGTCTGCGTTTGCTCACCCAACCTCACCAAACCTCTCAGCCCCAAGAGTGTCCACCCTTATGTCTCATCCAGCTGTGGGTCTAGATATGGTCAATCCAGGTTGCATCACAGCCCCTGAACTCATTGTGTAAGAATTTCTATCTCTTTCACTGTCGTTGTTTCATGGGTTTTTCAAAGTAATTTATTTTCATAATGGGGTGTAGCTGCTTTTCACGGCTGTGTTTATGCCGCTTTACACCCACTTGACACACTAACAGAGAGATATCAATACATAGGTTTCAAGATTATTACTAGTCAGATATATTCTTGTGCGGTGAATAGGGCGTGTTGAGTCCAGTTCTCTGAGCAAGGAGTAGGTCTTGTCTACTACATATTGGGTTTATGGAACGGTATCTGAGCTAATTTGATACCCTTGTTTTATGTATCACCCCACCTCACCTTTCCCGTTAAGCAGCCATAGTGTCTTTTCTGCATGTGTGACTCTGTTCTGTTTTGTAATTCAGTTCAAGTGTAACGGTTTTTACATTCCCTCTATCAGTGATACCTTATGAGAAGTGTCCTTTTCTGTGTGACTTATTTCACTTAGAATCGTCGTACCTAAATCCACTCATCATGCTGCTACTAGCCTTATGACATTGATTTCATGGCTGAGTGATATTCCACTGTACATAAGGACCACAACTTCTTTATCCATTTTTCTCTTTCCTGGGATATTGAAGGTGGAATGAAGTGGAGGTCCTTGTCAACAGAGCAGCCCTCAACTTTGGGGTGCTTGTGTCTTGCTGATTTTTCATTTTCCCAATTTATACCCCCATGAGTGGAAGTGCCCTATGCTCTCTAAGCTGTGTTTTTCAGATGTTTCAGGACACACCGTACACTTCTCCAGAGTGGCTGTTGGCAATTTACATCCCGCCCATCAGTGTAGCAAGGCTCCCATTTCTCCATGGCCTGTCCTGCATTTCTGGTTTTGACACTTTTTTCAGCATGGCCCTTTTGACCGATGGGAAGCGAGACTTCTCTGTAGCGCTGATTTGCCTTTCCAGGTTGCTTGGTTGGCCAAAAAGGGCGTATGCGTTTTTTCCTGAATATATTCAGGAAAAAACGCATACGCCCTTTTTGGCCAAGGGCATCATTGTCAACGTTTTGCCGCTTTTCATGTGCTTTAAAGGCGATTCGTATCTACCTCCTGAAATCTGTTTCGTGCAATTCTGCCTTGATTTCAAATCCTCTTCTTTGCCTTCCCTCAATATATTTGTGGACGAGAGTTATCATTTATAACTCTGCAGGTTTGTGAATTGCAGTGCCCTGAACCTCCATTTTACAACTCGCTTTTTTGGGAGCTGGCCGCAAAAGCGCAGGATGGCTTCAGGCCCTGTTCTGGTTCCGGGGGGCAGGCTGAGCCTGTGGTTAATTCTTCTTCCTGATGGGAAAATAGAGTGACCTGTGCCTGTCCCGACACCAAGAGCTAGTCTCTCGTTGGTTCCCCGTCTTCCCGTTCATCCTCAGGACAAATTGCAACCTGTACGGAACAGGAGGTTAAAGGTGCTGATGCTCCAAGTAGGGAGATTGCTAGTAAAGCGGCTGGAATGGCGAACCCGGGCACAAGGAGATGAGAAATGAGGTGCGTTTTAGAAACCTTTCCCCATCACACGGTGTACCATCTTCTGGGTTTCTCATGCATGTTTTCGATGTAGGAAGATGCCCTTGAAGCTGGAGATTTGGGACCCATGCGATGGGTACCACGCAGTATTACTTTAAAGGGTCTGCGTTTGCTCACCCAACCTCACCAAACCTCTCAGCCCCAAGAGTGTCCACCCTTAGGTCTCATCCAGCTGTGGGTCTAGATATGGTCAATCCAGGTTGCATCACAGCCCCTGAACGCATTGTGTAAGAATTTCTCTCTCTTTCACTGTCGTTGTTTCATGGGTTTTTCAAAGTAATTTATTTTCATAATGGGGTTTAGCTGCTTTTCACGGCTGTGTTTATGCCGCTTTACACCCACTTGACACACTAACAGAGAGATATCAATACATAGGTTTCAAGATTATTACTAGTCAGATATATTCTTGTGCGGTGAATAGGGCGTGTTGAGTCCAGTTCTCTGAGCAAGGAGTAGGTCTTGTCTACTACATATTGGGTTTATGGAACGGTATCTGAGCTAATTTGATACCCTTGTTTTATGTATCACCCCACCTCACCTTTCCCTTTAAGCAGCCATAGTGTCTTTTCTGCATGTGTGACTCTGTTCTGTTTTGTAATTCAGTTCAAGTGTAACGGTTTTTACATTCCCTCTATCAGTGATACCTTATGAGAAGTGTCCTTTTCTGTGTGACTTATTTCACTTAGAATCGTCGTACCTAAATCCACTCATCATGCTGCTACTAACCTTATGACATTGATTTCATGGCTGAGTGATATTCCATTGTACATAAGGACCACAACTTCTTTATCCATTTTTCTCTTTCCTGGGATATTGAAGGTGGAATGAAGTGGAGGTCCTTGTCAACAGAGCAGCCCTCAACTTTGGGGTGCTTGTGTCTTGCTGATTTTTCATTTTCCCAATTTATACCCCCATGAGTGGAAGTGCCCTATGCTCTCTAAGCTGTGTTTTTCAGATGTTTCAGGACACACCGTACACTTCTCCAGAGTGGCTGTTGGCAATTTACATCCCGCCCATCAGTGTAGCAAGGCTCCCATTTCTCCATGGCCTGTCCTGCATTTCTGGTTTTGACACTTTTTTCAGCATGGCCCTTTTGACCGATGGGAAGCGAGACTTCTCTGTAGCGCTGATTTGCCTTTCCAGGTTGCTTGGTTGGCCAAAAAGGGCGTATGCGTTTTTTCCTGAATATATTCAGGAAAAAACGCATACGCCCTTTTTGGCCAAGGGCATCATTGTCAACGTTTTGCCGCTTTTCATGTGCTTTAAAGGCGATTCGTATCTACCTCCTGAAATCTGTTTCGTGCAATTCTGCCTTGATTTCAAATCCTCTTCTTTGCCTTCCCTCAATATATTTGTGGACGAGAGTTATCATTTATAACTCTGCAGGTTTGTGAATTGCAGTGCCCTGAACCTCCATTTTACAACTCGCTTTTTTGGGAGCTGGCCGCAAAAGCGCAGGATGGCTTCAGGCCCTGTTCTGGTTCCGGGGGGCAGGCTGAGCCTGTGGTTAATTCTTCTTCCTGATGGGAAAATAGAGTGACCTGTGCCTGTCCCGACACCAAGAGCTAGTCTCTCGTTGGTTCCCCGTCTTCCCGTTCATCCTCAGGACAAATTGCAACCTGTACGGAACAGGAGGTTAAAGGTGCTGATGCTCCAAGTAGGGAGATTGCTAGTAAAGCGGCTGGAATGGCGAACCCGGGCACAAGGAGATGAGAAATGAGGTGCGTTTTAGAAACCTTTCCCCATCACACGGTGTACCATCTTCTGGGTTTCTCATGCATGTTTTCGATGTAGGAAGATGCCCTTGAAGCTGGAGATTTGGGACCCATGCGATGGGTACCACGCAGTATTACTTTAAAGGGTCTGCGTTTGCTCACCCAACCTCACCAAACCTCTCAGCCCCAAGAGTGTCCACCCTTATGTCTCATCCAGCTGTGGGTCTAGATATGGTCAATCCAGGTTGCATCACAGCCCCTGAACTCATTGTGTAAGAATTTCTATCTCTTTCACTGTCGTTGTTTCATGGGTTTTTCAAAGTAATTTATTTTCATAATGGGGTGTAGCTGCTTTTCACGGCTGTGTTTATGCCGCTTTACACCCACTTGACACACTAACAGAGAGATATCAATACATAGGTTTCAAGATTATTACTAGTCAGATATATTCTTGTGCGGTGAATAGGGCGTGTTGAGTCCAGTTCTCTGAGCAAGGAGTAGGTCTTGTCTACTACATATTGGGTTTATGGAACGGTATCTGAGCTAATTTGATACCCTTGTTTTATGTATCACCCCACCTCACCTTTCCCGTTAAGCAGCCATAGTGTCTTTTCTGCATGTGTGACTCTGTTCTGTTTTGTAATTCAGTTCAAGTGTAACGGTTTTTACATTCCCTCTATCAGTGATACCTTATGAGAAGTGTCCTTTTCTGTGTGACTTATTTCACTTAGAATCGTCGTACCTAAATCCACTCATCATGCTGCTACTAGCCTTATGACATTGATTTCATGGCTGAGTGATATTCCATTGTACATAAGGACCACAACTTCTTTATCCATTTTTCTCTTTCCTGGGATATTGAAGGTGGAATGAAGTGGAGGTCCTTGTCAACAGAGCAGCCCTCAACTTTGGGGTGCTTGTGTCTTGCTGATTTTTCATTTTCCCAATTTATACCCCCATGAGTGGAAGTGCCCTATGCTCTCTAAGCTGTGTTTTTCAGATGTTTCAGGACACACCGTACACTTCTCCAGAGTGGCTGTTGGCAATTTACATCCCGCCCATCAGTGTAGCAAGGCTCCCATTTCTCCATGGCCTGTCCTGCATTTCTGGTTTTGACACTTTTTTCAGCATGGCCCTTTTGACCGATGGGAAGCGAGACTTCTCTGTAGCGCTGATTTGCCTTTCCAGGTTGCTTGGTTGGCCAAAAAGGGCGTATGCGTTTTTTCCTGAATATATTCAGGAAAAAACGCATACGCCCTTTTTGGCCAAGGGCATCATTGTCAACGTTTTGCCGCTTTTCATGTGCTTTAAAGGCGATTCGTATCTACCTCCTGAAATCTGTTTCGTGCAATTCTGCCTTGATTTCAAATCCTCTTCTTTGCCTTCCCTCAATATATTTGTGGACGAGAGTTATCATTTATAACTCTGCAGGTTTGTGAATTGCAGTGCCCTGAACCTCCATTTTACAACTCGCTTTTTTGGGAGCTGGCCGCAAAAGCGCAGGATGGCTTCAGGCCCTGTTCTGGTTCCGGGGGGCAGGCTGAGCCTGTGGTTAATTCTTCTTCCTGATGGGAAAATAGAGTGACCTGTGCCTGTCCCGACACCAAGAGCTAGTCTCTCGTTGGTTCCCCGTCTTCCCGTTCATCCTCAGGACAAATTGCAACCTGTACGGAACAGGAGGTTAAAGGTGCTGATGCTCCAAGTAGGGAGATTGCTAGTAAAGCGGCTGGAATGGCGAACCCGGGCACAAGGAGATGAGAAATGAGGTGCGTTTTAGAAACCTTTCCCCATCACACGGTGTACCATCTTCTGGGTTTCTCATGCATGTTTTCGATGTAGGAAGATGCCCTTGAACCTGGAGATTTGGGACCCATGCGATGGGTACCACGCAGTATTACTTTAAAGGGTCTGCGTTTGCTCACCCAACCTCACCAAACCTCTCAGCCCCAAGAGTGTCCACCCTTATGTCTCATCCAGCTGTGGGTCTAGATATGGTCAATCCAGGTTGCATCACAGCCCCTGAACTCATTGTGTAAGAATTTCTATCTCTTTCACTGTCGTTGTTTCATGGGTTTTTCAAAGTAATTTATTTTCATAATGGGGTGTAGCTGCTTTTCACGGCTGTGTTTATGCCGCTTTACACCCACTTGACACACTAACAGAGAGATATCAATACATAGGTTTCAAGATTATTACTAGTCAGATATATTCTTGTGCGGTGAATAGGGCGTGTTGAGTCCAGTTCTCTGAGCAAGGAGTAGGTCTTGTCTACTACATATTGGGTTTATGGAACGGTATCTGAGCTAATTTGATACCCTTGTTTTATGTATCACCCCACCTCACCTTTCCCGTTAAGCAGCCATAGTGTCTTTTCTGCATGTGTGACTCTGTTCTGTTTTGTAATTCAGTTCAAGTGTAACGGTTTTTACATTCCCTCTATCAGTGATACCTTATGAGAAGTGTCCTTTTCTGTGTGACTTATTTCACTTAGAATCGTCGTACCTAAATCCACTCATCATGCTGCTACTAGCCTTATGACATTGATTTCATGGCTGAGTGATATTCCATTGTACATAAGGACCACAACTTCTTTATCCATTTTTCTCTTTCCTGGGATATTGAAGGTGGAATGAAGTGGAGGTCCTTGTCAACAGAGCAGCCCTCAACTTTGGGGTGCTTGTGTCTTGCTGATTTTTCATTTTCCCAATTTATACCCCCATGAGTGGAAGTGCCCTATGCTCTCTAAGCTGTGTTTTTCAGATGTTTCAGGACACACCGTACACTTCTCCAGAGTGGCTGTTGGCAATTTACATCCCGCCCATCAGTGTAGCAAGGCTCCCATTTCTCCATGGCCTGTCCTGCATTTCTGGTTTTGACACTTTTTTCAGCATGGCCCTTTTGACCGATGGGAAGCGAGACTTCTCTGTAGCGCTGATTTGCCTTTCCAGGTTGCTTGGTTGGCCAAAAAGGGCGTATGCGTTTTTTCCTGAATATATTCAGGAAAAAACGCATACGCCCTTTTTGGCCAAGGGCATCATTGTCAACGTTTTGCCGCTTTTCATGTGCTTTAAAGGCGATTCGTATCTACCTCCTGAAATCTGTTTCGTGCAATTCTGCCTTGATTTCAAATCCTCTTCTTTGCCTTCCCTCAATATATTTGTGGACGAGAGTTATCATTTATAACTCTGCAGGTTTGTGAATTGCAGTGCCCTGAACCTCCATTTTACAACTCGCTTTTTTGGGAGCTGGCCGCAAAAGCGCAGGATGGCTTCAGGCCCTGTTCTGGTTCCGGGGGGCAGGCTGAGCCTGTGGTTAATTCTTCTTCCTGATGGGAAAATAGAGTGACCTGTGCCTGTCCCGACACCAAGAGCTAGTCTCTCGTTGGTTCCCCGTCTTCCCGTTCATCCTCAGGACAAATTGCAACCTGTACGGAACAGGAGGTTAAAGGTGCTGATGCTCCAAGTAGGGAGATTGCTAGTAAAGCGGCTGGAATGGCGAACCCGGGCACAAGGAGATGAGAAATGAGGTGCGTTTTAGAAACCTTTCCCCATCACACGGTGTACCATCTTCTGGGTTTCTCATGCATGTTTTCGATGTAGGAAGATGCCCTTGAAGCTGGAGATTTGGGACCCATGCGATGGGTACCACACAGTATTACTTTAAAGGGTCTGCGTTTGCTCACCCAACCTCACCAAACCTCTCAGCCCCAAGAGTGTCCACCCTTAGGTCTCATCCAGCTGTGGGTCTAGATATGGTCAATCCAGGTTGCATCACAGCCCCTGAACTCATTGTGTAAGAATTTCTATCTCTTTCACTGTCGTTGTTTCATGGGTTTTTCAAAGTAATTTATTTTCATAATGGGGTGTAGCTGCTTTTCACGGCTGTGTTTATGCCGCTTTACACCCACTTGACACACTAACAGAGAGATATCAATACATAGGTTTCAAGATTATTACTAGTCAGATATATTCTTGTGCGGTGAATAGGGCGTGTTGAGTCCAGTTCTCTGAGCAAGGAGTAGGTCTTGTCTACTACATATTGGGTTTATGGAACGGTATCTGAGCTAATTTGATACCCTTGTTTTATGTATCACCCCACCTCACCTTTCCCGTTAAGCAGCCATAGTGTCTTTTCTGCATGTGTGACTCTGTTCTGTTTTGTAATTCAGTTCAAGTGTAACGGTTTTTACATTCCCTCTATCAGTGATACCTTATGAGAAGTGTCCTTTTCTGTGTGACTTATTTCACTTAGAATCGTCGTACCTAAATCCACTCATCATGCTGCTACTAGCCTTATGACATTGATTTCATGGCTGAGTGATATTCCATTGTACATAAGGACCACAACTTCTTTATCCATTTTTCTCTTTCCTGGGATATTGAAGGTGGAATGAAGTGGAGGTCCTTGTCAACAGAGCAGCCCTCAACTTTGGGGTGCTTGTGTCTTGCTGATTTTTCATTTTCCCAATTTATACCCCCATGAGTGGAAGTGCCCTATGCTCTCTAAGCTGTGTTTTTCAGATGTTTCAGGACACACCGTACACTTCTCCAGAGTGGCTGTTGGCAATTTACATCCCGCCCATCAGTGTAGCAAGGCTCCCATTTCTCCATGGCCTGTCCTGCATTTCTGGTTTTGACACTTTTTTCAGCATGGCCCTTTTGACCGATGGGAAGCGAGACTTCTCTGTAGCGCTGATTTGCCTTTCCAGGTTGCTTGGTTGGCCAAAAAGGGCGTATGCGTTTTTTCCTGAATATATTCAGGAAAAAACGCATACGCCCTTTTTGGCCAAGGGCATCATTGTCAACGTTTTGCCGCTTTTCATGTGCTTTAAAGGCGATTCGTATCTACCTCCTGAAATCTGTTTCGTGCAATTCTGCCTTGATTTCAAATCCTCTTCTTTGCCTTCCCTCAATATATTTGTGGACGAGAGTTATCATTTATAACTCTGCAGGTTTGTGAATTGCAGTGCCCTGAACCTCCATTTTACAACTCGCTTTTTTGGGAGCTGGCCGCAAAAGCGCAGGATGGCTTCAGGCCCTGTTCTGGTTCCGGGGGGCAGGCTGAGCCTGTGGTTAATTCTTCTTCCTGATGGGAAAATAGAGTGACCTGTGCCTGTCGCGACACCAAGAGCTAGTCTCTCGTTGGTTCCCCGTCTTCCCGTTCATCCTCAGGACAAATTGCAACCTGTACGGAACAGGAGGTTAAAGGTGCTGATGCTCCAAGTAGGGAGATTGCTAGTAAAGCGGCTGGAATGGCGAACCCGGGCACAAGGAGATGAGAAATGAGGTGCGTTTTAGAAACCTTTCCCCATCACACGGTGTACCATCTTCTGGGTTTCTCATGCATGTTTTCGATGTAGGAAGATGCCCTTGAAGCTGGAGATTTGGGACCCATGCGATGGGTACCACGCAGTATTACTTTAAAGGGTCTGCGTTTGCTCACCCAACCTCACCAAACCTCTCAGCCCCAAGAGTGTCCACCCTTATGTCTCATCCAGCTGTGGGTCTAGATATGGTCAATCCAGGTTGCATCACAGCCCCTGAACTCATTGTGTAAGAATTTCTATCTCTTTCACTGTCGTTGTTTCATGGGTTTTTCAAAGTAATTTATTTTCATAATGGGGTGTAGCTGCTTTTCACGGCTGTGTTTATGCCGCTTTACACCCACTTGACACACTAACAGAGAGATATCAATACATAGGTTTCAAGATTATTACTAGTCAGATATATTCTTGTGCGGTGAATAGGGCGTGTTGAGTCCAGTTCTCTGAGCAAGGAGTAGGTCTTGTCTACTACATATTGGGTTTATGGAACGGTATCTGAGCTAATTTGATACCCTTGTTTTATGTATCACCCCACCTCACCTTTCCCGTTAAGCAGCCATAGTGTCTTTTCTGCATGTGTGACTCTGTTCTGTTTTGTAATTCAGTTCAAGTGTAACGGTTTTTACATTCCCTCTATCAGTGATACCTTATGAGAAGTGTCCTTTTCTGTGTGACTTATTTCACTTAGAATCGTCGTACCTAAATCCACTCATCATGCTGCTACTAGCCTTATGACATTGATTTCATGGCTGAGTGATATTCCATTGTACATAAGGACCACAACTTCTTTATCCATTTTTCTCTTTCCTGGGATATTGAAGGTGGAATGAAGTGGAGGTCCTTGTCAACAGAGCAGCCCTCAACTTTGGGGTGCTTGTGTCTTGCTGATTTTTCATTTTCCCAATTTATACCCCCATGAGTGGAAGTGCCCTATGCTCTCTAAGCTGTGTTTTTCAGATGTTTCAGGACACACCGTACACTTCTCCAGAGTGGCTGTTGGCAATTTACATCCCGCCCATCAGTGTAGCAAGGCTCCCATTTCTCCATGGCCTGTCCTGCATTTCTGGTTTTGACACTTTTTTCAGCATGGCCCTTTTGACCGATGGGAAGCGAGACTTCTCTGTAGCGCTGATTTGCCTTTCCAGGTTGCTTGGTTGGCCAAAAAGGGCGTATGCGTTTTTTCCTGAATATATTCAGGAAAAAACGCATACGCCCTTTTTGGCCAAGGGCATCATTGTCAACGTTTTGCCGCTTTTCATGTGCTTTAAAGGCGATTCGTATCTACCTCCTGAAATCTGTTTCGTGCAATTCTGCCTTGATTTCAAATCCTCTTCTTTGCCTTCCCTCAATATATTTGTGGACGAGAGTTATCATTTATAACTCTGCAGGTTTGTGAATTGCAGTGCCCTGAACCTCCATTTTACAACTCGCTTTTTTGGGAGCTGGCCGCAAAAGCGCAGGATGGCTTCAGGCCCTGTTCTGGTTCCGGGGGGCAGGCTGAGCCTGTGGTTAATTCTTCTTCCTGATGGGAAAATAGAGTGACCTGTGCCTGTCCCGACACCAAGAGCTAGTCTCTCGTTGGTTCCCCGTCTTCCCGTTCATCCTCAGGACAAATTGCAACCTGTACGGAACAGGAGGTTAAAGGTGCTGATGCTCCAAGTAGGGAGATTGCTAGTAAAGCGGCTGGAATGGCGAACCCGGGCACAAGGAGATGAGAAATGAGGTGCGTTTTAGAAACCTTTCCCCATCACACGGTGTACCATCTTCTGGGTTTCTCATGCATGTTTTCGATGTAGGAAGATGCCCTTGAACCTGGAGATTTGGGACCCATGCGATGGGTACCACGCAGTATTACTTTAAAGGGTCTGCGTTTGCTCACCCAACCTCACCAAACCTCTCAGCCCCAAGAGTGTCCACCCTTATGTCTCATCCAGCTGTGGGTCTAGATATGGTCAATCCAGGTTGCATCACAGCCCCTGAACTCATTGTGTAAGAATTTCTATCTCTTTCACTGTCGTTGTTTCATGGGTTTTTCAAAGTAATTTATTTTCATAATGGGGTGTAGCTGCTTTTCACGGCTGTGTTTATGCCGCTTTACACCCACTTGACACACTAACAGAGAGATATCAATACATAGGTTTCAAGATTATTACTAGTCAGATATATTCTTGTGCGGTGAATAGGGCGTGTTGAGTCCAGTTCTCTGAGCAAGGAGTAGGTCTTGTCTACTACATATTGGGTTTATGGAACGGTATCTGAGCTAATTTGATACCCTTGTTTTATGTATCACCCCACCTCACCTTTCCCGTTAAGCAGCCATAGTGTCTTTTCTGCATGTGTGACTCTGTTCTGTTTTGTAATTCAGTTCAAGTGTAACGGTTTTTACATTCCCTCTATCAGTGATACCTTATGAGAAGTGTCCTTTTCTGTGTGACTTATTTCACTTAGAATCGTCGTACCTAAATCCACTCATCATGCTGCTACTAGCCTTATGACATTGATTTCATGGCTGAGTGATATTCCATTGTACATAAGGACCACAACTTCTTTATCCATTTTTCTCTTTCCTGGGATATTGAAGGTGGAATGAAGTGGAGGTCCTTGTCAACAGAGCAGCCCTCAACTTTGGGGTGCTTGTGTCTTGCTGATTTTTCATTTTCCCAATTTATACCCCCATGAGTGGAAGTGCCCTATGCTCTCTAAGCTGTGTTTTTCAGATGTTTCAGGACACACCGTACACTTCTCCAGAGTGGCTGTTGGCAATTTACATCCCGCCCATCAGTGTAGCAAGGCTCCCATTTCTCCATGGCCTGTCCTGCATTTCTGGTTTTGACACTTTTTTCAGCATGGCCCTTTTGACCGATGGGAAGCGAGACTTCTCTGTAGCGCTGATTTGCCTTTCCAGGTTGCTTGGTTGGCCAAAAAGGGCGTATGCGTTTTTTCCTGAATATATTCAGGAAAAAACGCATACGCCCTTTTTGGCCAAGGGCATCATTGTCAACGTTTTGCCGCTTTTCATGTGCTTTAAAGGCGATTCGTATCTACCTCCTGAAATCTGTTTCCTGCAATTCTGCCTTGATTTCAAATCCTCTTCTTTGCCTTCCCTCAATATATTTGTGGACGAGAGTTATCATTTATAACTCTGCAGGTTTGTGAATTGCAGTGCCCTGAACCTCCATTTTACAACTCGCTTTTTTGGGAGCTGGCCGCAAAAGCGCAGGATGGCTTCAGGCCCTGTTCTGGTTCCGGGGGGCAGGCTGAGCCTGTGGTTAATTCTTCTTCCTGATGGGAAAATAGAGTGACCTGTGCCTGTCCCGACACCAAGAGCTAGTCTCTCGTTGGTTCCCCGTCTTCCCGTTCATCCTCAGGACAAATTGCAACCTGTACGGAACAGGAGGTTAAAGGTGCTGATGCTCCAAGTAGGGAGATTGCTAGTAAAGCGGCTGGAATGGCGAACCCGGGCACAAGGAGATGAGAAATGAGGTGCGTTTTAGAAACCTTTCCCCATCACACGGTGTACCATCTTCTGGGTTTCTCATGCATGTTTTCGATGTAGGAAGATGCCCTTGAACCTGGAGATTTGGGACCCATGCGATGGGTACCACGCAGTATTACTTTAAAGGGTCTGCGTTTGCTCACCCAACCTCACCAAACCTCTCAGCCCCAAGAGTGTCCACCCTTATGTCTCATCCAGCTGTGGGTCTAGATATGGTCAATCCAGGTTGCATCACAGCCCCTGAACTCATTGTGTAAGAATTTCTATCTCTTTCACTGTCGTTGTTTCATGGGTTTTTCAAAGTAATTTATTTTCATAATGGGGTGTAGCTGCTTTTCACGGCTGTGTTTATGCCGCTTTACACCCACTTGACACACTAACAGAGAGATATCAATACATAGGTTTCAAGATTATTACTAGTCAGATATATTCTTGTGCGGTGAATAGGGCGTGTTGAGTCCAGTTCTCTGAGCAAGGAGTAGGTCTTGTCTACTACATATTGGGTTTATGGAACGGTATCTGAGCTAATTTGATACCCTTGTTTTATGTATCACCCCACCTCACCTTTCCCGTTAAGCAGCCATAGTGTCTTTTCTGCATGTGTGACTCTGTTCTGTTTTGTAATTCAGTTCAAGTGTAACGGTTTTTACATTCCCTCTATCAGTGATACCTTATGAGAAGTGTCCTTTTCTGTGTGACTTATTTCACTTAGAATCGTCGTACCTAAATCCACTCATCATGCTGCTACTAGCCTTATGACATTGATTTCATGGCTGAGTGATATTCCATTGTACATAAGGACCACAACTTCTTTATCCATTTTTCTCTTTCCTGGGATATTGAAGGTGGAATGAAGTGGAGGTCCTTGTCAACAGAGCAGCCCTCAACTTTGGGGTGCTTGTGTCTTGCTGATTTTTCATTTTCCCAATTTATACCCCCATGAGTGGAAGTGCCCTATGCTCTCTAAGCTGTGTTTTTCAGATGTTTCAGGACACACCGTACACTTCTCCAGAGTGGCTGTTGGCAATTTACATCCCGCCCATCAGTGTAGCAAGGCTCCCATTTCTCCATGGCCTGTCCTGCATTTCTGGTTTTGACACTTTTTTCAGCATGGCCCTTTTGACCGATGGGAAGCGAGACTTCTCTGTAGCGCTGATTTGCCTTTCCAGGTTGCTTGGTTGGCCAAAAAGGGCGTATGCGTTTTTTCCTGAATATATTCAGGAAAAAACGCATACGCCCTTTTTGGCCAAGGGCATCATTGTCAACGTTTTGCCGCTTTTCATGTGCTTTAAAGGCGATTCGTATCTACCTCCTGAAATCTGTTTCGTGCAATTCTGCCTTGATTTCAAATCCTCTTCTTTGCCTTCCCTCAATATATTTGTGGACGAGAGTTATCATTTATAACTCTGCAGGTTTGTGAATTGCAGTGCCCTGAACCTCCATTTTACAACTCGCTTTTTTGGGAGCTGGCCGCAAAAGCGCAGGATGGCTTCAGGCCCTGTTCTGGTTCCGGGGGGCAGGCTGAGCCTGTGGTTAATTCTTCTTCCTGATGGGAAAATAGAGTGACCTGTGCCTGTCCCGACACCAAGAGCTAGTCTCTCGTTGGTTCCCCGTCTTCCCGTTCATCCTCAGGACAAATTGCAACCTGTACGGAACAGGAGGTTAAAGGTGCTGATGCTCCAAGTAGGGAGATTGCTAGTAAAGCGGCTGGAATGGCGAACCCGGGCACAAGGAGATGAGAAATGAGGTGCGTTTTAGAAACCTTTCCCCATCACACGGTGTACCATCTTCTGGGTTTCTCATGCATGTTTTCGATGTAGGAAGATGCCCTTGAAGCTGGAGATTTGGGACCCATGCGATGGGTACCACGCAGTATTACTTTAAAGGGTCTGCGTTTGCTCACCCAACCTCACCAAACCTCTCAGCCCCAAGAGTGTCCACCCTTATGTCTCATCCAGCTGTGGGTCTAGATATGGTCAATCCAGGTTGCATCACAGCCCCTGAACTCATTGTGTAAGAATTTCTATCTCTTTCACTGTCGTTGTTTCATGGGTTTTTCAAAGTAATTTATTTTCATAATGGGGTTTAGCTGCTTTTCACGGCTGTGTTTATGCCGCTTTACACCCACTTGACACACTAACAGAGAGATATCAATACATAGGTTTCAAGATTATTACTAGTCAGATATATTCTTGTGCGGTGAATAGGGCGTGTTGAGTCCAGTTCTCTGAGCAAGGAGTAGGTCTTGTCTACTACATATTGGGTTTATGGAACGGTATCTGAGCTAATTTGATACCCTTGTTTTATGTATCACCCCACCTCACCTTTCCCGTTAAGCAGCCATAGTGTCTTTTCTGCATGTGTGACTCTGTTCTGTTTTGTAATTCAGTTCAAGTGTAACGGTTTTTACTTTCCCTCTATCAGTGATACCTTATGAGAAGTGTCCTTTTCTTTGTGACTTATTTCACTTAGAATCGTCGTACCTAAATCCACTCATCATGCTGCTACTAACCTTATGACATTGATTTCATGGCTGAGTGATATTCCATTGTACATAAGGACCACAACTTCTTTATCCATTTTTCTCTTTCCTGGGATATTGAAGGTGGAATGAAGTGGAGGTCCTTGTCAACAGAGCAGCCCTCAACTTTGGGGTGCTTGTGTCTTGCTGATTTTTCATTTTCCCAATTTATACCCCCATGAGTGGAAGTGCCCTATGCTCTCTAAGCTGTGTTTTTCAGATGTTTCAGGACACACCGTACACTTCTCCAGAGTGGCTGTTGGCAATTTACATCCCGCCCATCAGTGTAGCAAGGCTCCCATTTCTCCATGGCCTGTCCTGCATTTCTGGTTTTGACACTTTTTTCAGCATGGCCCTTTTGACCGATGGGAAGCGAGACTTCTCTGTAGCGCTGATTTGCCTTTCCAGGTTGCTTGGTTGGCCAAAAAGGGCGTATGCGTTTTTTCCTGAATATATTCAGGAAAAAACGCATACGCCCTTTTTGGCCAAGGGCATCATTGTCAACGTTTTGCCGCTTTTCATGTGCTTTAAAGGCGATTCGTATCTACCTCCTGAAATCTGTTTCGTGCAATTCTGCCTTGATTTCAAATCCTCTTCTTTGCCTTCCCTCAATATATTTGTGGACGAGAGTTATCATTTATAACTCTGCAGGTTTGTGAATTGCAGTGCCCTGAACCTCCATTTTACAACTCGCTTTTTTGGGAGCTGGCCGCAAAAGCGCAGGATGGCTTCAGGCCCTGTTCTGGTTCCGGGGGGCAGGCTGAGCCTGTGGTTAATTCTTCTTCCTGATGGGAAAATAGAGTGACCTGTGCCTGTCCCGACACCAAGAGCTAGTCTCTCGTTGGTTCCCCGTCTTCCCGTTCATCCTCAGGACAAATTGCAACCTGTACGGAACAGGAGGTTAAAGGTGCTGATGCTCCAAGTAGGGAGATTGCTAGTAAAGCGGCTGGAATGGCGAACCCGGGCACAAGGAGATGAGAAATGAGGTGCGTTTTAGAAACCTTTCCCCATCACACGGTGTACCATCTTCTGGGTTTCTCATGCATGTTTTCGATGTAGGAAGATGCCCTTGAACCTGGAGATTTGGGACCCATGCGATGGGTACCACGCAGTATTACTTTAAAGGGTCTGCGTTTGCTCACCCAACCTCACCAAACCTCTCAGCCCCAAGAGTGTCCACCCTTAGGTCTCATCCAGCTGTGGGTCTAGATATGGTCAATCCAGGTTGCATCACAGCCCCTGAACGCATTGTGTAAGAATTTCTCTCTCTTTCACTGTCGTTGTTTCATGGGTTTTTCAAAGTAATTTATTTTCATAATGGGGTGTAGCTGCTTTTCACGGCTGTGTTTATGCCGCTTTACACCCACTTGACACACTAACAGAGAGATATCAATACATAGGTTTTAAGATTATTACTAGTCAGATATATTCTTGTGCGGTGAATAGGGCGTGTTGAGTCCAGTTCTCTGAGCAAGGAGTAGGTCTTGTCTACTACATATTGGGTTTATGGAACGGTATCTGAGCTAATTTGATACCCTTGTTTTATGTATCACCCCACCTCACATTTCCCGTTAAGCAGCCATAGTGTGTTTTCTGCATGTGTGACTCTGTTCTGTTTTGTAATTCAGTTCAAGTGTAACGGTTTTTACATTCCCTCTATCAGTGATACCTTATGAGAAGTGTCCTTTTCTGTGTGACTTATTTCACTTAGAATCGTCGTACCTAAATCCACTCATCATGCTGCTACTAACCTTATGACATTGATTTCATGGCTGAGTGATATTCCATTGTACATAAGGACCACAACTTCTTTATCCATTTTTCTCTTTCCTGGGATATTGAAGGTGGAATGAAGTGGAGGTCCTTGTCAACAGAGCAGCCCTCAACTTTGGGGTGCTTGTGTCTTGCTGATTTTTCATTTTCCCAATTTATACCCCCATGAGTGGAAGTGCCCTATGCTCTCTAAGCTGTGTTTTTCAGATGTTTCAGGACACACCGTACACTTCTCCAGAGTGGCTGTTGGCAATTTACATCCCGCCCATCAGTGTAGCAAGGCTCCCATTTCTCCATGGCCTGTCCTGCATTTCTGGTTTTGAAACTTTTTTCAGCATGGCCCTTTTGACCGATGGGAAGCGGGACTTCTCTGTAGCGCTGATTTGCCTTTCCAGGTTGCTTGGTTGGCCAAAAAGGGCGTATGCGTTTTTTCCTGAATATATTCAGGAAAAAACGCATACGCCCTTTTTGGCCAAGGGCATCATTGTCAACGTTTTGCCGCTTTTCATGTGCTTTAAAGGCGATTCGTATCTACCTCCTGAAATCTGTTTCGTGCAATTCTGCCTTGATTTCAAATCCTCTTCTTTGCCTTCCCTCAATATATTTGTGGACGAGAGTTATCATTTATAACTCTGCAGGTTTGTGAATTGCAGTGCCCTGAACCTCCATTTTACAACTCGCTTTTTTGGGAGCTGGCCGCAAAAGCGCAGGATGGCTTCAGGCCCTGTTCTGGTTCCGGGGGGCAGGCTGAGCCTGTGGTTAATTCTTCTTCCTGATGGGAAAATAGAGTGACCTGTGCCTGTCCCGACACCAAGAGCTAGTCTCTCGTTGGTTCCCCGTCTTCCCGTTCATCCTCAGGACAAATTGCAACCTGTACGGAACAGGAGGTTAAAGGTGCTGATGCTCCAAGTAGGGAGATTGCTAGTAAAGCGGCTGGAATGGCGAACCCGGGCACAAGGAGATGAGAAATGAGGTGCGTTTTAGAAACCTTTCCCCATCACACTGTGTACCATCTTCTGGGTTTCTCATGCATGTTTTCGATGTAGGAAGATGCCCTTGAACCTGGAGATTTGGGACCCATGCGATGGGTACCACGCAGTATTACTTTAAAGGGTCTGCGTTTGCTCACCCAACCTCACCAAACCTCTCAGCCCCAAGAGTGTCCACCCTTATGTCTCATCCAGCTGTGGGTCTAGATATGGTCAATCCAGGTTGCATCACAGCCCCTGAACGCATTGTGTAAGAATTTCTCTCTCTTTCACTGTCGTTGTTTCATGGGTTTTTCAAAGTAATTTATTTTCATAATGGGGTGTAGCTGCTTTTCACGGCTGTGTTTATGCCGCTTTACACCCACTTGACACACTAACAGAGAGATATCAATACATAGGTTTTAAGATTATTACTAGTCAGATATATTCTTGTGCGGTGAATAGGGCGTGTTGAGTCCAGTTCTCTGAGCAAGGAGTAGGTCTTGTCTACTACATATTGGGTTTATGGAACGGTATCTGAGCTAATTTGATACCCTTGTTTTATGTATCACCCCACCTCACCTTTCCCGTTAAGCAGCCATAGTGTGTTTTCTGCATGTGTGACTCTGTTCTGTTTTGTAATTCAGTTCAAGTGTAACGGTTTTTACTTTCCCTCTATCAGTGATACCTTATGAGAAGTGTCCTTTTCTGTGTGACTTATTTCACTTAGAATCGTCGTACCTAAATCCACTCATCATTCTGCTACTAACCTTATGACATTGATTTCATGGCTGAGTGATATTCCATTGTACATAAGGACCACAACTTCTTTATCCATTTTTCTCTTTCCTGGGATATTGAAGGTGGAATGAAGTGGAGGTCCTTGTCAACAGAGCAGCCCTCAACTTTGGGGTGCTTGTGTCTTGCTGATTTTTCATTTTCCCAATTTATACCCCCATGAGTGGAAGTGCCCTATGCTCTCTAAGCTGTGTTTTTCAGATGTTTCAGGACACACCGTACACTTCTCCAGAGTGGCTGTTGGCAATTTACATCCCGCCCATCAGTGTAGCAAGGCTCCCATTTCTCCATGGCCTGTCCTGCATTTCTGGTTTTGACACTTTTTTCAGCATGGCCCTTTTGACCGATGGGAAGCGGGACTTCTCTGTAGCGCTGATTTGCCTTTCCAGGTTGCTTGGTTGGCCAAAAAGGGCGTATGCGTTTTTTCCTGAATATATTCAGGAAAAAACGCATACGCCCTTTTTGGCCAAGGGCATCATTGTCAACGTTTTGCCGCTTTTCATGTGCTTTAAAGGCGATTCGTATCTACCTCCTGAAATCTGTTTCGTGCAATTCTGCCTTGATTTCAAATCCTCTTCTTTGCCTTCCCTCAATATATTTGTGGACGAGAGTTATCATTTATAACTCTGCAGGTTTGTGAATTGCAGTGCCCTGAACCTCCATTTTACAACTCGCTTTTTTGGGAGTTGGCCGCAAAAGCGCAGGATGGCTTCAGGCCCTGTTCTGGTTCCGGGGGGCAGGCTGAGCCTGTGGTTAATTCTTCTTCCTGATGGGAAAATAGAGTGACCTGTGCCTGTCCCGACACCAAGAGCTAGTCTCTCGTTGGTTCCCCGTCTTCCCGTTCATCCTCAGGACAAATTGCAACCTGTACGGAACAGGAGGTTAAAGGTGCTGATGCTCCAAGTAGGGAGATTGCTAGTAAAGCGGCTGGAATGGCGAACCCGGGCACAAGGAGATGAGAAATGAGGTGCGTTTTAGAAACCTTTCCCCATCACACGGTGTACCATCTTCTGGGTTTCTCATGCATGTTTTCGATGTAGGAAGATGCCCTTGAACCTGGAGATTTGGGACCCATGCGATGGGTACCACGCAGTATTACTTTAAAGGGTCTGCGTTTGCTCACCCAACCTCACCAAACCTCTCAGCCCCAAGAGTGTCCACCCTTATGTCTCATCCAGCTGTGGGTCTAGATATGGTCAATCCAGGTTGCATCACAGCCCCTGAACGCATTGTGTAAGAATTTCTCTCTCTTTCACTGTCGTTGTTTCATGGGTTTTTCAAAGTAATTTATTTTCATAATGGGGTGTAGCTGCTTTTCACGGCTGTGTTTATGCCGCTTTACACCCACTTGACACACTAACAGAGAGATATCAATACATAGGTTTTAAGATTATTACTAGTCAGATATATTCTTGTGCGGTGAATAGGGCGTGTTGAGTCCAGTTCTCTGAGCAAGGAGTAGGTCTTGTCTACTACATATTGGGTTTATGGAACGGTATCTGAGCTAATTTGATACCCTTGTTTTATGTATCACCCCACCTCACCTTTCCCGTTAAGCAGCCATAGTGTCTTTTCTGCATGTGTGACTCTGTTCTGTTTTGTAATTCAGTTCAAGTGTAACGGTTTTTACATTCCCTCTATCAGTGATACCTTATGAGAAGTGTCCTTTTCTGTGTGACTTATTTCACTTAGAATCGTCGTACCTAAATCCACTCATCATGCTGCTACTAACCTTATGACATTGATTTCATGGCTGAGTGATATTCCATTGTACATAAGGACCACAACTTCTTTATCCATTTTTCTCTTTCCTGGGATATTGAAGGTGGAATGAAGTGGAGGTCCTTGTCAACAGAGCAGCCCTCAACTTTGGGGTGCTTGTGTCTTGCTGATTTTTCATTTTCCCAATTTATACCCCCATGAGTGGAAGTGCCCTATGCTCTCTAAGCTGTGTTTTTCAGATGTTTCAGGACACACCGTACACTTCTCCAGAGTGGCTGTTGGCAATTTACATCCCGCCCATCAGTGTAGCAAGGCTCCCATTTCTCCATGGCCTGTCCTGCATTTCTGGTTTTGAAACTTTTTTCAGCATGGCCCTTTTGACCGATGGGAAGCGGGACTTCTCTGTAGCGCTGATTTGCCTTTCCAGGTTGCTTGGTTGGCCAAAAAGGGCGTATGCGTTTTTTCCTGAATATATTCAGGAAAAAACGCATACGCCCTTTTTGGCCAAGGGCATCATTGTCAACGTTTTGCCGCTTTTCATGTGCTTTAAAGGCGATTCGTATCTACCTCCTGAAATCTGTTTCGTGCAATTCTGCCTTGATTTCAAATCCTCTTCTTTGCCTTCCCTCAATATATTTGTGGACGAGAGTTATCATTTATAACTCTGCAGGTTTGTGAATTGCAGTGCCCTGAACCTCCATTTTACAACTCGCTTTTTTGGGAGCTGGCCGCAAAAGCGCAGGATGGCTTCAGGCCCTGTTCTGGTTCCGGGGGGCAGGCTGAGCCTGTGGTTAATTCTTCTTCCTGATGGGAAAATAGAGTGACCTGTGCCTGTCCCGACACCAAGAGCTAGTCTCTCGTTGGTTCCCCGTCTTCCCGTTCATCCTCAGGACAAATTGCAACCTGTACGGAACAGGAGGTTAAAGGTGCTGATGCTCCAAGTAGGGAGATTGCTAGTAAAGCGGCTGGAATGGCGAACCCGGGCACAAGGAGATGAGAAATGAGGTGCGTTTTAGAAACCTTTCCCCATCACACGGTGTACCATCTTCTGGGTTTCTCATGCATGTTTTCGATGTAGGAAGATGCCCTTGAACCTGGAGATTTGGGACCCATGCGATGGGTACCACGCAGTATTACTTTAAAGGGTCTGCGTTTGCTCACCCAACCTCACCAAACCTCTCAGCCCCAAGAGTGTCCACCCTTATGTCTCATCCAGCTGTGGGTCTAGATATGGTCAATCCAGGTTGCATCACAGCCCCTGAACGCATTGTGTAAGAATTTCTCTCTCTTTCACTGTCGTTGTTTCATGGGTTTTTCAAAGTAATTTATTTTCATAATGGGGTGTAGCTGCTTTTCACGGCTGTGTTTATGCCGCTTTACACCCACTTGACACACTAACAGAGAGATATCAATACATAGGTTTTAAGATTATTACTAGTCAGATATATTCTTGTGCGGTGAATAGGGCGTGTTGAGTCCAGTTCTCTGAGCAAGGAGTAGGTCTTGTCTACTACATATTGGGTTTATGGAACGGTATCTGAGCTAATTTGATACCCTTGTTTTATGTATCACCCCACCTCACCTTTCCCGTTAAGCAGCCATAGTGTCTTTTCTGCATGTGTGACTCTGTTCTGTTTTGTAATTCAGTTCAAGTGTAACGGTTTTTACATTCCCTCTATCAGTGATACCTTATGAGAAGTGTCCTTTTCTGTGTGACTTATTTCACTTAGAATCGTCGTACCTAAATCCACTCATCATGCTGCTACTAACCTTATGACATTGATTTCATGGCTGAGTGATATTCCATTGTACATAAGGACCACAACTTCTTTATCCATTTTTCTCTTTCCTGGGATATTGAAGGTGGAATGAAGTGGAGGTCCTTGTCAACAGAGCAGCCCTCAACTTTGGGGTGCTTGTGTCTTGCTGATTTTTCATTTTCCCAATTTATACCCCCATGAGTGGAAGTGCCCTATGCTCTCTAAGCTGTGTTTTTCAGATGTTTCAGGACACACCGTACACTTCTCCAGAGTGGCTGTTGGCAATTTACATCCCGCCCATCAGTGTAGCAAGGCTCCCATTTCTCCATGGCCTGTCCTGCATTTCTGGTTTTGACACTTTTTTCAGCATGGCCCTTTTGACCGATGGGAAGCGGGACTTCTCTGTAGCGCTGATTTGCCTTTCCAGGTTGCTTGGTTGGCCAAAAAGGGCGTATGCGTTTTTTCCTGAATATATTCAGGAAAAAACGCATACGCCCTTTTTGGCCAAGGGCATCATTGTCAACGTTTTGCCGCTTTTCATGTGCTTTAAAGGCGATTCGTATCTACCTCCTGAAATCTGTTTCGTGCAATTCTGCCTTGATTTCAAATCCTCTTCTTTGCCTTCCCTCAATATATTTGTGGACGAGAGTTATCATTTATAACTCTGCAGGTTTGTGAATTGCAGTGCCCTGAACCTCCATTTTACAACTCGCTTTTTTGGGAGTTGGCCGCAAAAGCGCAGGATGGCTTCAGGCCCTGTTCTGGTTCCGGGGGGCAGGCTGAGCCTGTGGTTAATTCTTCTTCCTGATGGGAAAATAGAGTGACCTGTGCCTGTCCCGACACCAAGAGCTAGTCTCTCGTTGGTTCCCCGTCTTCCCGTTCATCCTCAGGACAAATTGCAACCTGTACGGAACAGGAGGTTAAAGGTGCTGATGCTCCAAGTAGGGAGATTGCTAGTAAAGCGGCTGGAATGGCGAACCCGGGCACAAGGAGATGAGAAATGAGGTGCGTTTTAGAAACCTTTCCCCATCACACGGTGTACCATCTTCTGGGTTTCTCATGCATGTTTTCGATGTAGGAAGATGCCCTTGAACCTGGAGATTTGGGACCCATGCGATGGGTACCACGCAGTATTACTTTAAAGGGTCTGCGTTTGCTCACCCAACCTCACCAAACCTCTCAGCCCCAAGAGTGTCCACCCTTATGTCTCATCCAGCTGTGGGTCTAGATATGGTCAATCCAGGTTGCATCACAGCCCCTGAACGCATTGTGTAAGAATTTCTCTCTCTTTCACTGTCGTTGTTTCATGGGTTTTTCAAAGTAATTTATTTTCATAATGGGGTGTAGCTGCTTTTCACGGCTGTGTTTATGCCGCTTTACACCCACTTGACACACTAACAGAGAGATATCAATACATAGGTTTTAAGATTATTACTAGTCAGATATATTCTTGTGCGGTGAATAGGGCGTGTTGAGTCCAGTTCTCTGAGCAAGGAGTAGGTCTTGTCTACTACATATTGGGTTTATGGAACGGTATCTGAGCTAATTTGATACCCTTGTTTTATGTATCACCCCACCTCACCTTTCCCGTTAAGCAGCCATAGTGTCTTTTCTGCATGTGTGACTCTGTTCTGTTTTGTAATTCAGTTCAAGTGTAACGGTTTTTACATTCCCTCTATCAGTGATACCTTATGAGAAGTGTCCTTTTCTGTGTGACTTATTTCACTTAGAATCGTCGTACCTAAATCCACTCATCATGCTGCTACTAACCTTATGACATTGATTTCATGGCTGAGTGATATTCCATTGTACATAAGGACCACAACTTCTTTATCCATTTTTCTCTTTCCTGGGATATTGAAGGTGGAATGAAGTGGAGGTCCTTGTCAACAGAGCAGCCCTCAACTTTGGGGTGCTTGTGTCTTGCTGATTTTTCATTTTCCCAATTTATACCCCCATGAGTGGAAGTGCCCTATGCTCTCTAAGCTGTGTTTTTCAGATGTTTCAGGACACACCGTACACTTCTCCAGAGTGGCTGTTGGCAATTTACATCCCGCCCATCAGTGTAGCAAGGCTCCCATTTCTCCATGGCCTGTCCTGCATTTCTGGTTTTGACACTTTTTTCAGCATGGCCCTTTTGACCGATGGGAAGCGGGACTTCTCTGTAGCGCTGATTTGCCTTTCCAGGTTGCTTGGTTGGCCAAAAAGGGCGTATGCGTTTTTTCCTGAATATATTCAGGAAAAAACGCATACGCCCTTTTTGGCCAAGGGCATCATTGTCAACGTTTTGCCGCTTTTCATGTGCTTTAAAGGCGATTCGTATCTACCTCCTGAAATCTGTTTCGTGCAATTCTGCCTTGATTTCAAATCCTCTTCTTTGCCTTCCCTCAATATATTTGTGGACGAGAGTTATCATTTATAACTCTGCAGGTTTGTGAATTGCAGTGCCCTGAACCTCCATTTTACAACTCGCTTTTTTGGGAGCTGGCCGCAAAAGCGCAGGATGGCTTCAGGCCCTGTTCTGGTTCCGGGGGGCAGGCTGAGCCTGTGGTTAATTCTTCTTCCTGATGGGAAAATAGAGTGACCTGTGCCTGTCGCGACACCAAGAGCTAGTCTCTCGTTGGTTCCCCGTCTTCCCGTTCATCCTCAGGACAAATTGCAACCTGTACGGAACAGGAGGTTAAAGGTGCTGATGCTCCAAGTAGGGAGATTGCTAGTAAAGCGGCTGGAATGGCGAACCCGGGCACAAGGAGATGAGAAATGAGGTGCGTTTTAGAAACCTTTCCCCATCACACGGTGTACCATCTTCTGGGTTTCTCATGCATGTTTTCGATGTAGGAAGATGCCCTTGAAGCTGGAGATTTGGGACCCATGCGATGGGTACCACGCGGTATTACTTTAAAGGGTCTGCGTTTGCTCACCCAACCTCACCAAACCTCTCAGCCCCAAGAGTGTCCACCCTTATGTCTCATCCAGCTGTGGGTCTAGATATGGTCAATCCAGGTTGCATCACAGCCCCTGAACGCATTGTGTAAGAATTTCTCTCTCTTTCACTGTCGTTGTTTCATGGGTTTTTCAAAGTAATTTATTTTCATAATGGGGTGTAGCTGCTTTTCACGGCTGTGTTTATGCCGCTTTACACCCACTTGACACACTAACAGAGAGATATCAATACATAGGTTTTAAGATTATTACTAGTCAGATATATTCTTGTGCGGTGAATAGGGCGTGTTGAGTCCAGTTCTCTGAGCAAGGAGTAGGTCTTGTCTACTACATATTGGGTTTATGGAACGGTATCTGAGCTAATTTGATACCCTTGTTTTATGTATCACCCCACCTCACCTTTCCCGTTAAGCAGCCATAGTGTCTTTTCTGCATGTGTGACTCTGTTCTGTTTTGTAATTCAGTTCAAGTGTAACGGTTTTTACATTCCCTCTATCAGTGATACCTTATGAGAAGTGTCCTTTTCTGTGTGACTTATTTCACTTAGAATCGTCGTACCTAAATCCACTCATCATGCTGCTACTAACCTTATGACATTGATTTCATGGCTGAGTGATATTCCATTGTACATAAGGACCACAACTTCTTTATCCATTTTTCTCTTTCCTGGGATATTGAAGGTGGAATGAAGTGGAGGTCCTTGTCAACAGAGCAGCCCTCAACTTTGGGGTGCTTGTGTCTTGCTGATTTTTCATTTTCCCAATTTATACCCCCATGAGTGGAAGTGCCCTATGCTCTCTAAGCTGTGTTTTTCAGATGTTTCAGGACACACCGTACACTTCTCCAGAGTGGCTGTTGGCAATTTACATCCCGCCCATCAGTGTAGCAAGGCTCCCATTTCTCCATGGCCTGTCCTGCATTTCTGGTTTTGACACTTTTTTCAGCATGGCCCTTTTGACCGATGGGAAGCGGGACTTCTCTGTAGCGCTGATTTGCCTTTCCAGGTTGCTTGGTTGGCCAAAAAGGGCGTATGCGTTTTTTCCTGAATATATTCAGGAAAAAACGCATACGCCCTTTTTGGCCAAGGGCATCATTGTCAACGTTTTGCCGCTTTTCATGTGCTTTAAAGGCGATTCGTATCTACCTCCTGAAATCTGTTTCGTGCAATTCTGCCTTGATTTCAAATCCTCTTCTTTGCCTTCCCTCAATATATTTGTGGACGAGAGTTATCATTTATAACTCTGCAGGTTTGTGAATTGCAGTGCCCTGAACCTCCATTTTACAACTCGCTTTTTTGGGAGCTGGCCGCAAAAGCGCAGGATGGCTTCAGGCCCTGTTCTGGTTCCGGGGGGCAGGCTGAGCCTGTGGTTAATTCTTCTTCCTGATGGGAAAATAGAGTGACCTGTGCCTGTCCCGACACCAAGAGCTAGTCTCTCGTTGGTTCCCCGTCTTCCCGTTCATCCTCAGGACAAATTGCAACCTGTACGGAACAGGAGGTTAAAGGTGCTGATGCTCCAAGTAGGGAGATTGCTAGTAAAGCGGCTGGAATGGCGAACCCGGGCACAAGGAGATGAGAAATGAGGTGCGTTTTAGAAACCTTTCCCCATCACACGGTGTACCATCTTCTGGGTTTCTCATGCATGTTTTCGATGTAGGAAGATGCCCTTGAACCTGGAGATTTGGGACCCATGCGATGGGTACCACGCAGTATTACTTTAAAGGGTCTGCGTTTGCTCACCCAACCTCACCAAACCTCTCAGCCCCAAGAGTGTCCACCCTTATGTCTCATCCAGCTGTGGGTCTAGATATGGTCAATCCAGGTTGCATCACAGCCCCTGAACGCATTGTGTAAGAATTTCTCTCTCTTTCACTGTCGTTGTTTCATGGGTTTTTCAAAGTAATTTATTTTCATAATGGGGTGTAGCTGCTTTTCACGGCTGTGTTTATGCCGCTTTACACCCACTTGACACACTAACAGAGAGATATCAATACATAGGTTTTAAGATTATTACTAGTCAGATATATTCTTGTGCGGTGAATAGGGCGTGTTGAGTCCAGTTCTCTGAGCAAGGAGTAGGTCTTGTCTACTACATATTGGGTTTATGGAACGGTATCTGAGCTAATTTGATACCCTTGTTTTATGTATCACCCCACCTCACCTTTCCCGTTAAGCAGCCATAGTGTCTTTTCTGCATGTGTGACTCTGTTCTGTTTTGTAATTCAGTTCAAGTGTAAAGGTTTTTACTTTCCCTCTATCAGTGATACCTTATGAGAAGTGTCCTTTTCTGTGTGACTTATTTCACTTAGAATCGTCGTACCTAAATCCACTCATCATGCTGCTACTAACCTTATGACATTGATTTCATGGCTGAGTGATATTCCATTGTACATAAGGACCACAACTTCTTTATCCATTTTTCTCTTTCCTGGGATATTGAAGGTGGAATGAAGTGGAGGTCCTTGTCAACAGAGCAGCCCTCAACTTTGGGGTGCTTGTGTCTTGCTGATTTTTCATTTTCCCAATTTATACCCCCATGAGTGGAAGTGCCCTATGCTCTCTAAGCTGTGTTTTTCAGATGTTTCAGGACAGACCGTACACTTCTCCAGAGTGGCTGTTGGCAATTTACATCCCGCCCATCAGTGTAGCAAGGCTCCCATTTCTCCATGGCCTGTCCTGCATTTCTGGTTTTGACACTTTTTTCAGCATGGCCCTTTTGACCGATGGGAAGCGGGACTTCTCTGTAGCGCTGATTTGCCTTTCCAGGTTGCTTGGTTGGCCAAAAAGGGCGTATGCGTTTTTTCCTGAATATATTCAGGAAAAAACGCATACGCCCTTTTTGGCCAAGGGCATCATTGTCAACGTTTTGCCGCTTTTCATGTGCTTTAAAGGCGATTCGTATCTACCTCCTGAAATCTGTTTCGTGCAATTCTGCCTTGATTTCAAATCCTCTTCTTTGCCTTCCCTCAATATATTTGTGGACGAGAGTTATCATTTATAACTCTGCAGGTTTGTGAATTGCAGTGCCCTGAACCTCCATTTTACAACTCGCTTTTTTGGGAGCTGGCCGCAAAAGCGCAGGATGGCTTCAGGCCCTGTTCTGGTTCCGGGGGGCAGGCTGAGCCTGTGGTTAATTCTTCTTCCTGATGGGAAAATAGAGTGACCTGTGCCTGTCCCGACACCAAGAGCTAGTCTCTCGTTGGTTCCCCGTCTTCCCGTTCATCCTCAGGACAAATTGCAACCTGTACGGAACAGGAGGTTAAAGGTGCTGATGCTCCAAGTAGGGAGATTGCTAGTAAAGCGGCTGGAATGGCGAACCCGGGCACAAGGAGATGAGAAATGAGGTGCGTTTTAGAAACCTTTCCCCATCACACGGTGTACCATCTTCTGGGTTTCTCATGCATGTTTTCGATGTAGGAAGATGCCCTTGAACCTGGAGATTTGGGACCCATGCGATGGGTACCACGCAGTATTACTTTAAAGGGTCTGCGTTTGCTCACCCAACCTCACCAAACCTCTCAGCCCCAAGAGTGTCCACCCTTATGTCTCATCCAGCTGTGGGTCTAGATATGGTCAATCCAGGTTGCATCACAGCCCCTGAACTCATTGTGTAAGAATTTCTCTCTCTTTCACTGTCGTTGTTTCATGGGTTTTTCAAAGTAATTTATTTTCATAATGGGGTGTAGCTGCTTTTCACGGCTGTGTTTATGCCGCTTTACACCCACTTGACACACTAACAGAGAGATATCAATACATAGGTTTTAAGATTATTACTAGTCAGATATATTCTTGTGCGGTGAATAGGGCGTGTTGAGTCCAGTTCTCTGAGCAAGGAGTAGGTCTTGTCTACTACATATTGGGTTTATGGAACGGTATCTGAGCTAATTTGATACCCTTGTTTTATGTATCACCCCACCTCACCTTTCCCGTTAAGCAGCCATAGTGTCTTTTCTGCATGTGTGACTCTGTTCTGTTTTGTAATTCAGTTCAAGTGTAACGGTTTTTACTTTCCCTCTATCAGTGATACCTTATGAGAAGTGTCCTTTTCTGTGTGACTTATTTCACTTAGAATCGTCGTACCTAAATCCACTCATCATGCTGCTACTAACCTTATGACATTGATTTCATGGCTGAGTGATATTCCATTGTACATAAGGACCACAACTTCTTTATCCATTTTTCTCTTTCCTGGGATATTGAAGGTGGAATGAAGTGGAGGTCCTTGTCAACAGAGCAGCCCTCAACTTTGGGGTGCTTGTGTCTTGCTGATTTTTCATTTTCCCAATTTATACCCCCATGAGTGGAAGTGCCCTATGCTCTCTAAGCTGTGTTTTTCAGATGTTTCAGGACACACCGTACACTTCTCCAGAGTGGCTGTTGGCAATTTACATCCCGCCCATCAGTGTAGCAAGGCTCCCATTTCTCCATGGCCTGTCCTGCATTTCTGGTTTTGACACTTTTTTCAGCATGGCCCTTTTGACCGATGGGAAGCGGGACTTCTCTGTAGCGCTGATTTGCCTTTCCAGGTTGCTTGGTTGGCCAAAAAGGGCGTATGCGTTTTTTCCTGAATATATTCAGGAAAAAACGCATACGCCCTTTTTGGCCAAGGGCATCATTGTCAACGTTTTGCCGCTTTTCATGTGCTTTAAAGGCGATTCGTATCTACCTCCTGAAATCTGTTTCGTGCAATTCTGCCTTGATTTCAAATCCTCTTCTTTGCCTTCCCTCAATATATTTGTGGACGAGAGTTATCATTTATAACTCTGCAGGTTTGTGAATTGCAGTGCCCTGAACCTCCATTTTACAACTCGCTTTTTTGGGAGCTGGCCGCAAAAGCGCAGGATGGCTTCAGGCCCTGTTCTGGTTCCGGGGGGCAGGCTGAGCCTGTGGTTAATTCTTCTTCCTGATGGGAAAATAGAGTGACCTGTGCCTGTCGCGACACCAAGAGCTAGTCTCTCGTTGGTTCCCCGTCTTCCCGTTCATCCTCAGGACAAATTGCAACCTGTACGGAACAGGAGGTTAAAGGTGCTGATGCTCCAAGTAGGGAGATTGCTAGTAAAGCGGCTGGAATGGCGAACCCGGGCACAAGGAGATGAGAAATGAGGTGCGTTTTAGAAACCTTTCCCCATCACACGGTGTACCATCTTCTGGGTTTCTCATGCATGTTTTCGATGTAGGAAGATGCCCTTGAAGCTGGAGATTTGGGACCCATGCGATGGGTACCACGCGGTATTACTTTAAAGGGTCTGCGTTTGCTCACCCAACCTCACCAAACCTCTCAGCCCCAAGAGTGTCCACCCTTATGTCTCATCCAGCTGTGGGTCTAGATATGGTCAATCCAGGTTGCATCACAGCCCCTGAACGCATTGTGTAAGAATTTCTCTCTCTTTCACTGTCGTTGTTTCATGGGTTTTTCAAAGTAATTTATTTTCATAATGGGGTGTAGCTGCTTTTCACGGCTGTGTTTATGCCGCTTTACACCCACTTGACACACTAACAGAGAGATATCAATACATAGGTTTTAAGATTATTACTAGTCAGATATATTCTTGTGCGGTGAATAGGGCGTGTTGAGTCCAGTTCTCTGAGCAAGGAGTAGGTCTTGTCTACTACATATTGGGTTTATGGAACGGTATCTGAGCTAATTTGATACCCTTGTTTTATGTATCACCCCACCTCACCTTTCCCGTTAAGCAGCCATAGTGTCTTTTCTGCATGTGTGACTCTGTTCTGTTTTGTAATTCAGTTCAAGTGTAACGGTTTTTACATTCCCTCTATCAGTGATACCTTATGAGAAGTGTCCTTTTCTGTGTGACTTATTTCACTTAGAATCGTCGTACCTAAATCCACTCATCATGCTGCTACTAACCTTATGACATTGATTTCATGGCTGAGTGATATTCCATTGTACATAAGGACCACAACTTCTTTATCCATTTTTCTCTTTCCTGGGATATTGAAGGTGGAATGAAGTGGAGGTCCTTGTCAACAGAGCAGCCCTCAACTTTGGGGTGCTTGTGTCTTGCTGATTTTTCATTTTCCCAATTTATACCCCCATGAGTGGAAGTGCCCTATGCTCTCTAAGCTGTGTTTTTCAGATGTTTCAGGACACACCGTACACTTCTCCAGAGTGGCTGTTGGCAATTTACATCCCGCCCATCAGTGTAGCAAGGCTCCCATTTCTCCATGGCCTGTCCTGCATTTCTGGTTTTGACACTTTTTTCAGCATGGCCCTTTTGACCGATGGGAAGCGGGACTTCTCTGTAGCGCTGATTTGCCTTTCCAGGTTGCTTGGTTGGCCAAAAAGGGCGTATGCGTTTTTTCCTGAATATATTCAGGAAAAAACGCATACGCCCTTTTTGGCCAAGGGCATCATTGTCAACGTTTTGCCGCTTTTCATGTGCTTTAAAGGCGATTCGTATCTACCTCCTGAAATCTGTTTCGTGCAATTCTGCCTTGATTTCAAATCCTCTTCTTTGCCTTCCCTCAATATATTTGTGGACGAGAGTTATCATTTATAACTCTGCAGGTTTGTGAATTGCAGTGCCCTGAACCTCCATTTTACAACTCGCTTTTTTGGGAGCTGGCCGCAAAAGCGCAGGATGGCTTCAGGCCCTGTTCTGGTTCCGGGGGGCAGGCTGAGCCTGTGGTTAATTCTTCTTCCTGATGGGAAAATAGAGTGACCTGTGCCTGTCCCGACACCAAGAGCTAGTCTCTCGTTGGTTCCCCGTCTTCCCGTTCATCCTCAGGACAAATTGCAACCTGTACGGAACAGGAGGTTAAAGGTGCTGATGCTCCAAGTAGGGAGATTGCTAGTAAAGCGGCTGGAATGGCGAACCCGGGCACAAGGAGATGAGAAATGAGGTGCGTTTTAGAAACCTTTCCCCATCACACGGTGTACCATCTTCTGGGTTTCTCATGCATGTTTTCGATGTAGGAAGATGCCCTTGAACCTGGAGATTTGGGACCCATGCGATGGGTACCACGCAGTATTACTTTAAAGGGTCTGCGTTTGCTCACCCAACCTCACCAAACCTCTCAGCCCCAAGAGTGTCCACCCTTATGTCTCATCCAGCTGTGGGTCTAGATATGGTCAATCCAGGTTGCATCACAGCCCCTGAACGCATTGTGTAAGAATTTCTCTCTCTTTCACTGTCGTTGTTTCATGGGTTTTTCAAAGTAATTTATTTTCATAATGGGGTGTAGCTGCTTTTCACGGCTGTGTTTATGCCGCTTTACACCCACTTGACACACTAACAGAGAGATATCAATACATAGGTTTTAAGATTATTACTAGTCAGATATATTCTTGTGCGGTGAATAGGGCGTGTTGAGTCCAGTTCTCTGAGCAAGGAGTAGGTCTTGTCTACTACATATTGGGTTTATGGAACGGTATCTGAGCTAATTTGATACCCTTGTTTTATGTATCACCCCACCTCACCTTTCCCGTTAAGCAGCCATAGTGTCTTTTCTGCATGTGTGACTCTGTTCTGTTTTGTAATTCAGTTCAAGTGTAAAGGTTTTTACTTTCCCTCTATCAGTGATACCTTATGAGAAGTGTCCTTTTCTGTGTGACTTATTTCACTTAGAATCGTCGTACCTAAATCCACTCATCATGCTGCTACTAACCTTATGACATTGATTTCATGGCTGAGTGATATTCCATTGTACATAAGGACCACAACTTCTTTATCCATTTTTCTCTTTCCTGGGATATTGAAGGTGGAATGAAGTGGAGGTCCTTGTCAACAGAGCAGCCCTCAACTTTGGGGTGCTTGTGTCTTGCTGATTTTTCATTTTCCCAATTTATACCCCCATGAGTGGAAGTGCCCTATGCTCTCTAAGCTGTGTTTTTCAGATGTTTCAGGACAGACCGTACACTTCTCCAGAGTGGCTGTTGGCAATTTACATCCCGCCCATCAGTGTAGCAAGGCTCCCATTTCTCCATGGCCTGTCCTGCATTTCTGGTTTTGACACTTTTTTCAGCATGGCCCTTTTGACCGATGGGAAGCGGGACTTCTCTGTAGCGCTGATTTGCCTTTCCAGGTTGCTTGGTTGGCCAAAAAGGGCGTATGCGTTTTTTCCTGAATATATTCAGGAAAAAACGCATACGCCCTTTTTGGCCAAGGGCATCATTGTCAACGTTTTGCCGCTTTTCATGTGCTTTAAAGGCGATTCGTATCTACCTCCTGAAATCTGTTTCGTGCAATTCTGCCTTGATTTCAAATCCTCTTCTTTGCCTTCCCTCAATATATTTGTGGACGAGAGTTATCATTTATAACTCTGCAGGTTTGTGAATTGCAGTGCCCTGAACCTCCATTTTACAACTCGCTTTTTTGGGAGCTGGCCGCAAAAGCGCAGGATGGCTTCAGGCCCTGTTCTGGTTCCGGGGGGCAGGCTGAGCCTGTGGTTAATTCTTCTTCCTGATGGGAAAATAGAGTGACCTGTGCCTGTCCCGACACCAAGAGCTAGTCTCTCGTTGGTTCCCCGTCTTCCCGTTCATCCTCAGGACAAATTGCAACCTGTACGGAACAGGAGGTTAAAGGTGCTGATGCTCCAAGTAGGGAGATTGCTAGTAAAGCGGCTGGAATGGCGAACCCGGGCACAAGGAGATGAGAAATGAGGTGCGTTTTAGAAACCTTTCCCCATCACACGGTGTACCATCTTCTGGGTTTCTCATGCATGTTTTCGATGTAGGAAGATGCCCTTGAACCTGGAGATTTGGGACCCATGCGATGGGTACCACGCAGTATTACTTTAAAGGGTCTGCGTTTGCTCACCCAACCTCACCAAACCTCTCAGCCCCAAGAGTGTCCACCCTTATGTCTCATCCAGCTGTGGGTCTAGATATGGTCAATCCAGGTTGCATCACAGCCCCTGAACTCATTGTGTAAGAATTTCTCTCTCTTTCACTGTCGTTGTTTCATGGGTTTTTCAAAGTAATTTATTTTCATAATGGGGTGTAGCTGCTTTTCACGGCTGTGTTTATGCCGCTTTACACCCACTTGACACACTAACAGAGAGATATCAATACATAGGTTTTAAGATTATTACTAGTCAGATATATTCTTGTGCGGTGAATAGGGCGTGTTGAGTCCAGTTCTCTGAGCAAGGAGTAGGTCTTGTCTACTACATATTGGGTTTATGGAACGGTATCTGAGCTAATTTGATACCCTTGTTTTATGTATCACCCCACCTCACCTTTCCCGTTAAGCAGCCATAGTGTCTTTTCTGCATGTGTGACTCTGTTCTGTTTTGTAATTCAGTTCAAGTGTAACGGTTTTTACTTTCCCTCTATCAGTGATACCTTATGAGAAGTGTCCTTTTCTGTGTGACTTATTTCACTTAGAATCGTCGTACCTAAATCCACTCATCATGCTGCTACTAACCTTATGACATTGATTTCATGGCTGAGTGATATTCCATTGTACATAAGGACCACAACTTCTTTATCCATTTTTCTCTTTCCTGGGATATTGAAGGTGGAATGAAGTGGAGGTCCTTGTCAACAGAGCAGCCCTCAACTTTGGGGTGCTTGTGTCTTGCTGATTTTTCATTTTCCCAATTTATACCCCCATGAGTGGAAGTGCCCTATGCTCTCTAAGCTGTGTTTTTCAGATGTTTCAGGACACACCGTACACTTCTCCAGAGTGGCTGTTGGCAATTTACATCCCGCCCATCAGTGTAGCAAGGCTCCCATTTCTCCATGGCCTGTCCTGCATTTCTGGTTTTGACACTTTTTTCAGCATGGCCCTTTTGACCGATGGGAAGCGGGACTTCTCTGTAGCGCTGATTTGCCTTTCCAGGTTGCTTGGTTGGCCAAAAAGGGCGTATGCGTTTTTTCCTGAATATATTCAGGAAAAAACGCATACGCCCTTTTTGGCCAAGGGCATCATTGTCAACGTTTTGCCGCTTTTCATGTGCTTTAAAGGCGATTCGTATCTACCTCCTGAAATCTGTTTCGTGCAATTCTGCCTTGATTTCAAATCCTCTTCTTTGCCTTCCCTCAATATATTTGTGGACGAGAGTTATCATTTATAACTCTGCAGGTTTGTGAATTGCAGTGCCCTGAACCTCCATTTTACAACTCGCTTTTTTGGGAGCTGGCCGCAAAAGCGCAGGATGGCTTCAGGCCCTGTTCTGGTTCCGGGGGGCAGGCTGAGCCTGTGGTTAATTCTTCTTCCTGATGGGAAAATAGAGTGACCTGTGCCTGTCCCGACACCAAGAGCTAGTCTCTCGTTGGTTCCCCGTCTTCCCGTTCATCCTCAGGACAAATTGCAACCTGTACGGAACAGGAGGTTAAAGGTGCTGATGCTCCAAGTAGGGAGATTGCTAGTAAAGCGGCTGGAATGGCGAACCCGGGCACAAGGAGATGAGAAATGAGGTGCGTTTTAGAAACCTTTCCCCATCACACGGTGTACCATCTTCTGGGTTTCTCATGCATGTTTTCGATGTAGGAAGATGCCCTTGAACCTGGAGATTTGGGACCCATGCGATGGGTACCACGCAGTATTACTTTAAAGGGTCTGCGTTTGCTCACCCAACCTCACCAAACCTCTCAGCCCCAAGAGTGTCCACCCTTATGTCTCATCCAGCTGTGGGTCTAGATATGGTCAATCCAGGTTGCATCACAGCCCCTGAACTCATTGTGTAAGAATTTCTCTCTCTTTCACTGTCGTTGTTTCATGGGTTTTTCAAAGTAATTTATTTTCATAATGGGGTGTAGCTGCTTTTCACGGCTGTGTTTATGCCGCTTTACACCCACTTGACACACTAACAGAGAGATATCAATACATAGGTTTTAAGATTATTACTAGTCAGATATATTCTTGTGCGGTGAATAGGGCGTGTTGAGTCCAGTTCTCTGAGCAAGGAGTAGGTCTTGTCTACTACATATTGGGTTTATGGAACGGTATCTGAGCTAATTTGATACCCTTGTTTTATGTATCACCCCACCTCACCTTTCCCGTTAAGCAGCCATAGTGTCTTTTCTGCATGTGTGACTCTGTTCTGTTTTGTAATTCAGTTCAAGTGTAACGGTTTTTACTTTCCCTCTATCAGTGATACCTTATGAGAAGTGTCCTTTTCTGTGTGACTTATTTCACTTAGAATCGTCGTACCTAAATCCACTCATCATGCTGCTACTAACCTTATGACATTGATTTCATGGCTGAGTGATATTCCATTGTACATAAGGACCACAACTTCTTTATCCATTTTTCTCTTTCCTGGGATATTGAAGGTGGAATGAAGTGGAGGTCCTTGTCAACAGAGCAGCCCTCAACTTTGGGGTGCTTGTGTCTTGCTGATTTTTCATTTTCCCAATTTATACCCCCATGAGTGGAAGTGCCCTATGCTCTCTAAGCTGTGTTTTTCAGATGTTTCAGGACACACCGTACACTTCTCCAGAGTGGCTGTTGGCAATTTACATCCCGCCCATCAGTGTAGCAAGGCTCCCATTTCTCCATGGCCTGTCCTGCATTTCTGGTTTTGACACTTTTTTCAGCATGGCCCTTTTGACCGATGGGAAGCGGGACTTCTCTGTAGCGCTGATTTGCCTTTCCAGGTTGCTTGGTTGGCCAAAAAGGGCGTATGCGTTTTTTCCTGAATATATTCAGGAAAAAACGCATACGCCCTTTTTGGCCAAGGGCATCATTGTCAACGTTTTGCCGCTTTTCATGTGCTTTAAAGGCGATTCGTATCTACCTCCTGAAATCTGTTTCGTGCAATTCTGCCTTGATTTCAAATCCTCTTCTTTGCCTTCCCTCAATATATTTGTGGACGAGAGTTATCATTTATAACTCTGCAGGTTTGTGAATTGCAGTGCCCTGAACCTCCATTTTACAACTCGCTTTTTTGGGAGCTGGCCGCAAAAGCGCAGGATGGCTTCAGGCCCTGTTCTGGTTCCGGGGGGCAGGCTGAGCCTGTGGTTAATTCTTCTTCCTGATGGGAAAATAGAGTGACCTGTGCCTGTCCCGACACCAAGAGCTAGTCTCTCGTTGGTTCCCCGTCTTCCCGTTCATCCTCAGGACAAATTGCAACCTGTACGGAACAGGAGGTTAAAGGTGCTGATGCTCCAAGTAGGGAGATTGCTAGTAAAGCGGCTGGAATGGCGAACCCGGGCACAAGGAGATGAGAAATGAGGTGCGTTTTAGAAACCTTTCCCCATCACACGGTGTACCATCTTCTGGGTTTCTCATGCATGTTTTCGATGTAGGAAGATGCCCTTGAACCTGGAGATTTGGGACCCATGCGATGGGTACCACGCAGTATTACTTTAAAGGGTCTGCGTTTGCTCACCCAACCTCACCAAACCTCTCAGCCCCAAGAGTGTCCACCCTTATGTCTCATCCAGCTGTGGGTCTAGATATGGTCAATCCAGGTTGCATCACAGCCCCTGAACTCATTGTGTAAGAATTTCTCTCTCTTTCACTGTCGTTGTTTCATGGGTTTTTCAAAGTAATTTATTTTCATAATGGGGTGTAGCTGCTTTTCACGGCTGTGTTTATGCCGCTTTACACCCACTTGACACACTAACAGAGAGATATCAATACATAGGTTTTAAGATTATTACTAGTCAGATATATTCTTGTGCGGTGAATAGGGCGTGTTGAGTCCAGTTCTCTGAGCAAGGAGTAGGTCTTGTCTACTACATATTGGGTTTATGGAACGGTATCTGAGCTAATTTGATACCCTTGTTTTATGTATCACCCCACCTCACATTTCCCGTTAAGCAGCCATAGTGTGTTTTCTGCATGTGTGACTCTGTTCTGTTTTGTAATTCAGTTCAAGTGTAACGGTTTTTACATTCCCTCTATCAGTGATACCTTATGAGAAGTGTCCTTTTCTGTGTGACTTATTTCACTTAGAATCGTCGTACCTAAATCCACTCATCATGCTGCTACTAACCTTATGACATTGATTTCATGGCTGAGTGATATTCCATTGTACATAAGGACCACAACTTCTTTATCCATTTTTCTCTTTCCTGGGATATTGAAGGTGGAATGAAGTGGAGGTCCTTGTCAACAGAGCAGCCCTCAACTTTGGGGTGCTTGTGTCTTGCTGATTTTTCATTTTCCCAATTTATACCCCCATGAGTGGAAGTGCCCTATGCTCTCTAAGCTGTGTTTTTCAGATGTTTCAGGACACACCGTACACTTCTCCAGAGTGGCTGTTGGCAATTTACATCCCGCCCATCAGTGTAGCAAGGCTCCCATTTCTCCATGGCCTGTCCTGCATTTCTGGTTTTGACACTTTTTTCAGCATGGCCCTTTTGACCGATGGGAAGCGAGACTTCTCTGTAGCGCTGATTTGCCTTTCCAGGTTGCTTGGTTGGCCAAAAAGGGCGTATGCGTTTTTTCCTGAATATATTCAGGAAAAAACGCATACGCCCTTTTTGGCCAAGGGCATCATTGTCAACGTTTTGCCGCTTTTCATGTGCTTTAAAGGCGATTCGTATCTACCTCCTGAAATCTGTTTCGTGCAATTCTGCCTTGATTTCAAATCCTCTTCTTTGCCTTCCCTCAATATATTTGTGGACGAGAGTTATCATTTATAACTCTGCAGGTTTGTGAATTGCAGTGCCCTGAACCTCCATTTTACAACTCGCTTTTTTGGGAGCTGGCCGCAAAAGCGCAGGATGGCTTCAGGCCCTGTTCTGGTTCCGGGGGGCAGGCTGAGCCTGTGGTTAATTCTTCTTCCTGATGGGAAAATAGAGTGACCTGTGCCTGTCCCGACACCAAGAGCTAGTCTCTCGTTGGTTCCCCGTCTTCCCGTTCATCCTCAGGACAAATTGCAACCTGTACGGAACAGGAGGTTAAAGGTGCTGATGCTCCAAGTAGGGAGATTGCTAGTAAAGCGGCTGGAATGGCGAACCCGGGCACAAGGAGATGAGAAATGAGGTGCGTTTTAGAAACCTTTCCCCATCACACGGTGTACCATCTTCTGGGTTTCTCATGCATGTTTTCGATGTAGGAAGATGCCCTTGAACCTGGAGATTTGGGACCCATGCGATGGGTACCACGCAGTATTACTTTAAAGGGTCTGCGTTTGCTCACCCAACCTCACCAAACCTCTCAGCCCCAAGAGTGTCCACCCTTAGGTCTCATCCAGCTGTGGGTCTAGATATGGTCAATCCAGGTTGCATCACAGCCCCTGAACGCATTGTGTAAGAATTTCTCTCTCTTTCACTGTCGTTGTTTCATGGGTTTTTCAAAGTAATTTATTTTCATAATGGGGTGTAGCTGCTTTTCACGGCTGTGTTTATGCCGCTTTACACCCACTTGACACACTAACAGAGAGATATCAATACATAGGTTTTAAGATTATTACTAGTCAGATATATTCTTGTGCGGTGAATAGGGCGTGTTGAGTCCAGTTCTCTGAGCAAGGAGTAGGTCTTGTCTACTACATATTGGGTTTATGGAACGGTATCTGAGCTAATTTGATACCCTTGTTTTATGTATCACCCCACCTCACATTTCCCGTTAAGCAGCCATAGTGTGTTTTCTGCATGTGTGACTCTGTTCTGTTTTGTAATTCAGTTCAAGTGTAACGGTTTTTACATTCCCTCTATCAGTGATACCTTATGAGAAGTGTCCTTTTCTGTGTGACTTATTTCACTTAGAATCGTCGTACCTAAATCCACTCATCATGCTGCTACTAACCTTATGACATTGATTTCATGGCTGAGTGATATTCCATTGTACATAAGGACCACAACTTCTTTATCCATTTTTCTCTTTCCTGGGATATTGAAGGTGGAATGAAGTGGAGGTCCTTGTCAACAGAGCAGCCCTCAACTTTGGGGTGCTTGTGTCTTGCTGATTTTTCATTTTCCCAATTTATACCCCCATGAGTGGAAGTGCCCTATGCTCTCTAAGCTGTGTTTTTCAGATGTTTCAGGACACACCGTACACTTCTCCAGAGTGGCTGTTGGCAATTTACATCCCGCCCATCAGTGTAGCAAGGCTCCCATTTCTCCATGGCCTGTCCTGCATTTCTGGTTTTGAAACTTTTTTCAGCATGGCCCTTTTGACCGATGGGAAGCGGGACTTCTCTGTAGCGCTGATTTGCCTTTCCAGGTTGCTTGGTTGGCCAAAAAGGGCGTATGCGTTTTTTCCTGAATATATTCAGGAAAAAACGCATACGCCCTTTTTGGCCAAGGGCATCATTGTCAACGTTTTGCCGCTTTTCATGTGCTTTAAAGGCGATTCGTATCTACCTCCTGAAATCTGTTTCGTGCAATTCTGCCTTGATTTCAAATCCTCTTCTTTGCCTTCCCTCAATATATTTGTGGACGAGAGTTATCATTTATAACTCTGCAGGTTTGTGAATTGCAGTGCCCTGAACCTCCATTTTACAACTCGCTTTTTTGGGAGCTGGCCGCAAAAGCGCAGGATGGCTTCAGGCCCTGTTCTGGTTCCGGGGGGCAGGCTGAGCCTGTGGTTAATTCTTCTTCCTGATGGGAAAATAGAGTGACCTGTGCCTGTCCCGACACCAAGAGCTAGTCTCTCGTTGGTTCCCCGTCTTCCCGTTCATCCTCAGGACAAATTGCAACCTGTACGGAACAGGAGGTTAAAGGTGCTGATGCTCCAAGTAGGGAGATTGCTAGTAAAGCGGCTGGAATGGCGAACCCGGGCACAAGGAGATGAGAAATGAGGTGCGTTTTAGAAACCTTTCCCCATCACACTGTGTACCATCTTCTGGGTTTCTCATGCATGTTTTCGATGTAGGAAGATGCCCTTGAACCTGGAGATTTGGGACCCATGCGATGGGTACCACGCAGTATTACTTTAAAGGGTCTGCGTTTGCTCACCCAACCTCACCAAACCTCTCAGCCCCAAGAGTGTCCACCCTTATGTCTCATCCAGCTGTGGGTCTAGATATGGTCAATCCAGGTTGCATCACAGCCCCTGAACGCATTGTGTAAGAATTTCTCTCTCTTTCACTGTCGTTGTTTCATGGGTTTTTCAAAGTAATTTATTTTCATAATGGGGTGTAGCTGCTTTTCACGGCTGTGTTTATGCCGCTTTACACCCACTTGACACACTAACAGAGAGATATCAATACATAGGTTTTAAGATTATTACTAGTCAGATATATTCTTGTGCGGTGAATAGGGCGTGTTGAGTCCAGTTCTCTGAGCAAGGAGTAGGTCTTGTCTACTACATATTGGGTTTATGGAACGGTATCTGAGCTAATTTGATACCCTTGTTTTATGTATCACCCCACCTCACCTTTCCCGTTAAGCAGCCATAGTGTGTTTTCTGCATGTGTGACTCTGTTCTGTTTTGTAATTCAGTTCAAGTGTAACGGTTTTTACTTTCCCTCTATCAGTGATACCTTATGAGAAGTGTCCTTTTCTGTGTGACTTATTTCACTTAGAATCGTCGTACCTAAATCCACTCATCATTCTGCTACTAACCTTATGACATTGATTTCATGGCTGAGTGATATTCCATTGTACATAAGGACCACAACTTCTTTATCCATTTTTCTCTTTCCTGGGATATTGAAGGTGGAATGAAGTGGAGGTCCTTGTCAACAGAGCAGCCCTCAACTTTGGGGTGCTTGTGTCTTGCTGATTTTTCATTTTCCCAATTTATACCCCCATGAGTGGAAGTGCCCTATGCTCTCTAAGCTGTGTTTTTCAGATGTTTCAGGACACACCGTACACTTCTCCAGAGTGGCTGTTGGCAATTTACATCCCGCCCATCAGTGTAGCAAGGCTCCCATTTCTCCATGGCCTGTCCTGCATTTCTGGTTTTGACACTTTTTTCAGCATGGCCCTTTTGACCGATGGGAAGCGGGACTTCTCTGTAGCGCTGATTTGCCTTTCCAGGTTGCTTGGTTGGCCAAAAAGGGCGTATGCGTTTTTTCCTGAATATATTCAGGAAAAAACGCATACGCCCTTTTTGGCCAAGGGCATCATTGTCAACGTTTTGCCGCTTTTCATGTGCTTTAAAGGCGATTCGTATCTACCTCCTGAAATCTGTTTCGTGCAATTCTGCCTTGATTTCAAATCCTCTTCTTTGCCTTCCCTCAATATATTTGTGGACGAGAGTTATCATTTATAACTCTGCAGGTTTGTGAATTGCAGTGCCCTGAACCTCCATTTTACAACTCGCTTTTTTGGGAGTTGGCCGCAAAAGCGCAGGATGGCTTCAGGCCCTGTTCTGGTTCCGGGGGGCAGGCTGAGCCTGTGGTTAATTCTTCTTCCTGATGGGAAAATAGAGTGACCTGTGCCTGTCCCGACACCAAGAGCTAGTCTCTCGTTGGTTCCCCGTCTTCCCGTTCATCCTCAGGACAAATTGCAACCTGTACGGAACAGGAGGTTAAAGGTGCTGATGCTCCAAGTAGGGAGATTGCTAGTAAAGCGGCTGGAATGGCGAACCCGGGCACAAGGAGATGAGAAATGAGGTGCGTTTTAGAAACCTTTCCCCATCACACGGTGTACCATCTTCTGGGTTTCTCATGCATGTTTTCGATGTAGGAAGATGCCCTTGAACCTGGAGATTTGGGACCCATGCGATGGGTACCACGCAGTATTACTTTAAAGGGTCTGCGTTTGCTCACCCAACCTCACCAAACCTCTCAGCCCCAAGAGTGTCCACCCTTATGTCTCATCCAGCTGTGGGTCTAGATATGGTCAATCCAGGTTGCATCACAGCCCCTGAACGCATTGTGTAAGAATTTCTCTCTCTTTCACTGTCGTTGTTTCATGGGTTTTTCAAAGTAATTTATTTTCATAATGGGGTGTAGCTGCTTTTCACGGCTGTGTTTATGCCGCTTTACACCCACTTGACACACTAACAGAGAGATATCAATACATAGGTTTTAAGATTATTACTAGTCAGATATATTCTTGTGCGGTGAATAGGGCGTGTTGAGTCCAGTTCTCTGAGCAAGGAGTAGGTCTTGTCTACTACATATTGGGTTTATGGAACGGTATCTGAGCTAATTTGATACCCTTGTTTTATGTATCACCCCACCTCACCTTTCCCGTTAAGCAGCCATAGTGTCTTTTCTGCATGTGTGACTCTGTTCTGTTTTGTAATTCAGTTCAAGTGTAACGGTTTTTACATTCCCTCTATCAGTGATACCTTATGAGAAGTGTCCTTTTCTGTGTGACTTATTTCACTTAGAATCGTCGTACCTAAATCCACTCATCATGCTGCTACTAACCTTATGACATTGATTTCATGGCTGAGTGATATTCCATTGTACATAAGGACCACAACTTCTTTATCCATTTTTCTCTTTCCTGGGATATTGAAGGTGGAATGAAGTGGAGGTCCTTGTCAACAGAGCAGCCCTCAACTTTGGGGTGCTTGTGTCTTGCTGATTTTTCATTTTCCCAATTTATACCCCCATGAGTGGAAGTGCCCTATGCTCTCTAAGCTGTGTTTTTCAGATGTTTCAGGACACACCGTACACTTCTCCAGAGTGGCTGTTGGCAATTTACATCCCGCCCATCAGTGTAGCAAGGCTCCCATTTCTCCATGGCCTGTCCTGCATTTCTGGTTTTGAAACTTTTTTCAGCATGGCCCTTTTGACCGATGGGAAGCGGGACTTCTCTGTAGCGCTGATTTGCCTTTCCAGGTTGCTTGGTTGGCCAAAAAGGGCGTATGCGTTTTTTCCTGAATATATTCAGGAAAAAACGCATACGCCCTTTTTGGCCAAGGGCATCATTGTCAACGTTTTGCCGCTTTTCATGTGCTTTAAAGGCGATTCGTATCTACCTCCTGAAATCTGTTTCGTGCAATTCTGCCTTGATTTCAAATCCTCTTCTTTGCCTTCCCTCAATATATTTGTGGACGAGAGTTATCATTTATAACTCTGCAGGTTTGTGAATTGCAGTGCCCTGAACCTCCATTTTACAACTCGCTTTTTTGGGAGCTGGCCGCAAAAGCGCAGGATGGCTTCAGGCCCTGTTCTGGTTCCGGGGGGCAGGCTGAGCCTGTGGTTAATTCTTCTTCCTGATGGGAAAATAGAGTGACCTGTGCCTGTCCCGACACCAAGAGCTAGTCTCTCGTTGGTTCCCCGTCTTCCCGTTCATCCTCAGGACAAATTGCAACCTGTACGGAACAGGAGGTTAAAGGTGCTGATGCTCCAAGTAGGGAGATTGCTAGTAAAGCGGCTGGAATGGCGAACCCGGGCACAAGGAGATGAGAAATGAGGTGCGTTTTAGAAACCTTTCCCCATCACACGGTGTACCATCTTCTGGGTTTCTCATGCATGTTTTCGATGTAGGAAGATGCCCTTGAACCTGGAGATTTGGGACCCATGCGATGGGTACCACGCAGTATTACTTTAAAGGGTCTGCGTTTGCTCACCCAACCTCACCAAACCTCTCAGCCCCAAGAGTGTCCACCCTTATGTCTCATCCAGCTGTGGGTCTAGATATGGTCAATCCAGGTTGCATCACAGCCCCTGAACGCATTGTGTAAGAATTTCTCTCTCTTTCACTGTCGTTGTTTCATGGGTTTTTCAAAGTAATTTATTTTCATAATGGGGTGTAGCTGCTTTTCACGGCTGTGTTTATGCCGCTTTACACCCACTTGACACACTAACAGAGAGATATCAATACATAGGTTTTAAGATTATTACTAGTCAGATATATTCTTGTGCGGTGAATAGGGCGTGTTGAGTCCAGTTCTCTGAGCAAGGAGTAGGTCTTGTCTACTACATATTGGGTTTATGGAACGGTATCTGAGCTAATTTGATACCCTTGTTTTATGTATCACCCCACCTCACCTTTCCCGTTAAGCAGCCATAGTGTCTTTTCTGCATGTGTGACTCTGTTCTGTTTTGTAATTCAGTTCAAGTGTAACGGTTTTTACATTCCCTCTATCAGTGATACCTTATGAGAAGTGTCCTTTTCTGTGTGACTTATTTCACTTAGAATCGTCGTACCTAAATCCACTCATCATGCTGCTACTAACCTTATGACATTGATTTCATGGCTGAGTGATATTCCATTGTACATAAGGACCACAACTTCTTTATCCATTTTTCTCTTTCCTGGGATATTGAAGGTGGAATGAAGTGGAGGTCCTTGTCAACAGAGCAGCCCTCAACTTTGGGGTGCTTGTGTCTTGCTGATTTTTCATTTTCCCAATTTATACCCCCATGAGTGGAAGTGCCCTATGCTCTCTAAGCTGTGTTTTTCAGATGTTTCAGGACACACCGTACACTTCTCCAGAGTGGCTGTTGGCAATTTACATCCCGCCCATCAGTGTAGCAAGGCTCCCATTTCTCCATGGCCTGTCCTGCATTTCTGGTTTTGACACTTTTTTCAGCATGGCCCTTTTGACCGATGGGAAGCGGGACTTCTCTGTAGCGCTGATTTGCCTTTCCAGGTTGCTTGGTTGGCCAAAAAGGGCGTATGCGTTTTTTCCTGAATATATTCAGGAAAAAACGCATACGCCCTTTTTGGCCAAGGGCATCATTGTCAACGTTTTGCCGCTTTTCATGTGCTTTAAAGGCGATTCGTATCTACCTCCTGAAATCTGTTTCGTGCAATTCTGCCTTGATTTCAAATCCTCTTCTTTGCCTTCCCTCAATATATTTGTGGACGAGAGTTATCATTTATAACTCTGCAGGTTTGTGAATTGCAGTGCCCTGAACCTCCATTTTACAACTCGCTTTTTTGGGAGTTGGCCGCAAAAGCGCAGGATGGCTTCAGGCCCTGTTCTGGTTCCGGGGGGCAGGCTGAGCCTGTGGTTAATTCTTCTTCCTGATGGGAAAATAGAGTGACCTGTGCCTGTCCCGACACCAAGAGCTAGTCTCTCGTTGGTTCCCCGTCTTCCCGTTCATCCTCAGGACAAATTGCAACCTGTACGGAACAGGAGGTTAAAGGTGCTGATGCTCCAAGTAGGGAGATTGCTAGTAAAGCGGCTGGAATGGCGAACCCGGGCACAAGGAGATGAGAAATGAGGTGCGTTTTAGAAACCTTTCCCCATCACACGGTGTACCATCTTCTGGGTTTCTCATGCATGTTTTCGATGTAGGAAGATGCCCTTGAACCTGGAGATTTGGGACCCATGCGATGGGTACCACGCAGTATTACTTTAAAGGGTCTGCGTTTGCTCACCCAACCTCACCAAACCTCTCAGCCCCAAGAGTGTCCACCCTTATGTCTCATCCAGCTGTGGGTCTAGATATGGTCAATCCAGGTTGCATCACAGCCCCTGAACGCATTGTGTAAGAATTTCTCTCTCTTTCACTGTCGTTGTTTCATGGGTTTTTCAAAGTAATTTATTTTCATAATGGGGTGTAGCTGCTTTTCACGGCTGTGTTTATGCCGCTTTACACCCACTTGACACACTAACAGAGAGATATCAATACATAGGTTTTAAGATTATTACTAGTCAGATATATTCTTGTGCGGTGAATAGGGCGTGTTGAGTCCAGTTCTCTGAGCAAGGAGTAGGTCTTGTCTACTACATATTGGGTTTATGGAACGGTATCTGAGCTAATTTGATACCCTTGTTTTATGTATCACCCCACCTCACCTTTCCCGTTAAGCAGCCATAGTGTCTTTTCTGCATGTGTGACTCTGTTCTGTTTTGTAATTCAGTTCAAGTGTAACGGTTTTTACATTCCCTCTATCAGTGATACCTTATGAGAAGTGTCCTTTTCTGTGTGACTTATTTCACTTAGAATCGTCGTACCTAAATCCACTCATCATGCTGCTACTAACCTTATGACATTGATTTCATGGCTGAGTGATATTCCATTGTACATAAGGACCACAACTTCTTTATCCATTTTTCTCTTTCCTGGGATATTGAAGGTGGAATGAAGTGGAGGTCCTTGTCAACAGAGCAGCCCTCAACTTTGGGGTGCTTGTGTCTTGCTGATTTTTCATTTTCCCAATTTATACCCCCATGAGTGGAAGTGCCCTATGCTCTCTAAGCTGTGTTTTTCAGATGTTTCAGGACACACCGTACACTTCTCCAGAGTGGCTGTTGGCAATTTACATCCCGCCCATCAGTGTAGCAAGGCTCCCATTTCTCCATGGCCTGTCCTGCATTTCTGGTTTTGACACTTTTTTCAGCATGGCCCTTTTGACCGATGGGAAGCGGGACTTCTCTGTAGCGCTGATTTGCCTTTCCAGGTTGCTTGGTTGGCCAAAAAGGGCGTATGCGTTTTTTCCTGAATATATTCAGGAAAAAACGCATACGCCCTTTTTGGCCAAGGGCATCATTGTCAACGTTTTGCCGCTTTTCATGTGCTTTAAAGGCGATTCGTATCTACCTCCTGAAATCTGTTTCGTGCAATTCTGCCTTGATTTCAAATCCTCTTCTTTGCCTTCCCTCAATATATTTGTGGACGAGAGTTATCATTTATAACTCTGCAGGTTTGTGAATTGCAGTGCCCTGAACCTCCATTTTACAACTCGCTTTTTTGGGAGCTGGCCGCAAAAGCGCAGGATGGCTTCAGGCCCTGTTCTGGTTCCGGGGGGCAGGCTGAGCCTGTGGTTAATTCTTCTTCCTGATGGGAAAATAGAGTGACCTGTGCCTGTCGCGACACCAAGAGCTAGTCTCTCGTTGGTTCCCCGTCTTCCCGTTCATCCTCAGGACAAATTGCAACCTGTACGGAACAGGAGGTTAAAGGTGCTGATGCTCCAAGTAGGGAGATTGCTAGTAAAGCGGCTGGAATGGCGAACCCGGGCACAAGGAGATGAGAAATGAGGTGCGTTTTAGAAACCTTTCCCCATCACACGGTGTACCATCTTCTGGGTTTCTCATGCATGTTTTCGATGTAGGAAGATGCCCTTGAAGCTGGAGATTTGGGACCCATGCGATGGGTACCACGCGGTATTACTTTAAAGGGTCTGCGTTTGCTCACCCAACCTCACCAAACCTCTCAGCCCCAAGAGTGTCCACCCTTATGTCTCATCCAGCTGTGGGTCTAGATATGGTCAATCCAGGTTGCATCACAGCCCCTGAACGCATTGTGTAAGAATTTCTCTCTCTTTCACTGTCGTTGTTTCATGGGTTTTTCAAAGTAATTTATTTTCATAATGGGGTGTAGCTGCTTTTCACGGCTGTGTTTATGCCGCTTTACACCCACTTGACACACTAACAGAGAGATATCAATACATAGGTTTTAAGATTATTACTAGTCAGATATATTCTTGTGCGGTGAATAGGGCGTGTTGAGTCCAGTTCTCTGAGCAAGGAGTAGGTCTTGTCTACTACATATTGGGTTTATGGAACGGTATCTGAGCTAATTTGATACCCTTGTTTTATGTATCACCCCACCTCACCTTTCCCGTTAAGCAGCCATAGTGTCTTTTCTGCATGTGTGACTCTGTTCTGTTTTGTAATTCAGTTCAAGTGTAACGGTTTTTACATTCCCTCTATCAGTGATACCTTATGAGAAGTGTCCTTTTCTGTGTGACTTATTTCACTTAGAATCGTCGTACCTAAATCCACTCATCATGCTGCTACTAACCTTATGACATTGATTTCATGGCTGAGTGATATTCCATTGTACATAAGGACCACAACTTCTTTATCCATTTTTCTCTTTCCTGGGATATTGAAGGTGGAATGAAGTGGAGGTCCTTGTCAACAGAGCAGCCCTCAACTTTGGGGTGCTTGTGTCTTGCTGATTTTTCATTTTCCCAATTTATACCCCCATGAGTGGAAGTGCCCTATGCTCTCTAAGCTGTGTTTTTCAGATGTTTCAGGACACACCGTACACTTCTCCAGAGTGGCTGTTGGCAATTTACATCCCGCCCATCAGTGTAGCAAGGCTCCCATTTCTCCATGGCCTGTCCTGCATTTCTGGTTTTGACACTTTTTTCAGCATGGCCCTTTTGACCGATGGGAAGCGGGACTTCTCTGTAGCGCTGATTTGCCTTTCCAGGTTGCTTGGTTGGCCAAAAAGGGCGTATGCGTTTTTTCCTGAATATATTCAGGAAAAAACGCATACGCCCTTTTTGGCCAAGGGCATCATTGTCAACGTTTTGCCGCTTTTCATGTGCTTTAAAGGCGATTCGTATCTACCTCCTGAAATCTGTTTCGTGCAATTCTGCCTTGATTTCAAATCCTCTTCTTTGCCTTCCCTCAATATATTTGTGGACGAGAGTTATCATTTATAACTCTGCAGGTTTGTGAATTGCAGTGCCCTGAACCTCCATTTTACAACTCGCTTTTTTGGGAGCTGGCCGCAAAAGCGCAGGATGGCTTCAGGCCCTGTTCTGGTTCCGGGGGGCAGGCTGAGCCTGTGGTTAATTCTTCTTCCTGATGGGAAAATAGAGTGACCTGTGCCTGTCCCGACACCAAGAGCTAGTCTCTCGTTGGTTCCCCGTCTTCCCGTTCATCCTCAGGACAAATTGCAACCTGTACGGAACAGGAGGTTAAAGGTGCTGATGCTCCAAGTAGGGAGATTGCTAGTAAAGCGGCTGGAATGGCGAACCCGGGCACAAGGAGATGAGAAATGAGGTGCGTTTTAGAAACCTTTCCCCATCACACGGTGTACCATCTTCTGGGTTTCTCATGCATGTTTTCGATGTAGGAAGATGCCCTTGAACCTGGAGATTTGGGACCCATGCGATGGGTACCACGCAGTATTACTTTAAAGGGTCTGCGTTTGCTCACCCAACCTCACCAAACCTCTCAGCCCCAAGAGTGTCCACCCTTATGTCTCATCCAGCTGTGGGTCTAGATATGGTCAATCCAGGTTGCATCACAGCCCCTGAACGCATTGTGTAAGAATTTCTCTCTCTTTCACTGTCGTTGTTTCATGGGTTTTTCAAAGTAATTTATTTTCATAATGGGGTGTAGCTGCTTTTCACGGCTGTGTTTATGCCGCTTTACACCCACTTGACACACTAACAGAGAGATATCAATACATAGGTTTTAAGATTATTACTAGTCAGATATATTCTTGTGCGGTGAATAGGGCGTGTTGAGTCCAGTTCTCTGAGCAAGGAGTAGGTCTTGTCTACTACATATTGGGTTTATGGAACGGTATCTGAGCTAATTTGATACCCTTGTTTTATGTATCACCCCACCTCACCTTTCCCGTTAAGCAGCCATAGTGTCTTTTCTGCATGTGTGACTCTGTTCTGTTTTGTAATTCAGTTCAAGTGTAAAGGTTTTTACTTTCCCTCTATCAGTGATACCTTATGAGAAGTGTCCTTTTCTGTGTGACTTATTTCACTTAGAATCGTCGTACCTAAATCCACTCATCATGCTGCTACTAACCTTATGACATTGATTTCATGGCTGAGTGATATTCCATTGTACATAAGGACCACAACTTCTTTATCCATTTTTCTCTTTCCTGGGATATTGAAGGTGGAATGAAGTGGAGGTCCTTGTCAACAGAGCAGCCCTCAACTTTGGGGTGCTTGTGTCTTGCTGATTTTTCATTTTCCCAATTTATACCCCCATGAGTGGAAGTGCCCTATGCTCTCTAAGCTGTGTTTTTCAGATGTTTCAGGACAGACCGTACACTTCTCCAGAGTGGCTGTTGGCAATTTACATCCCGCCCATCAGTGTAGCAAGGCTCCCATTTCTCCATGGCCTGTCCTGCATTTCTGGTTTTGACACTTTTTTCAGCATGGCCCTTTTGACCGATGGGAAGCGGGACTTCTCTGTAGCGCTGATTTGCCTTTCCAGGTTGCTTGGTTGGCCAAAAAGGGCGTATGCGTTTTTTCCTGAATATATTCAGGAAAAAACGCATACGCCCTTTTTGGCCAAGGGCATCATTGTCAACGTTTTGCCGCTTTTCATGTGCTTTAAAGGCGATTCGTATCTACCTCCTGAAATCTGTTTCGTGCAATTCTGCCTTGATTTCAAATCCTCTTCTTTGCCTTCCCTCAATATATTTGTGGACGAGAGTTATCATTTATAACTCTGCAGGTTTGTGAATTGCAGTGCCCTGAACCTCCATTTTACAACTCGCTTTTTTGGGAGCTGGCCGCAAAAGCGCAGGATGGCTTCAGGCCCTGTTCTGGTTCCGGGGGGCAGGCTGAGCCTGTGGTTAATTCTTCTTCCTGATGGGAAAATAGAGTGACCTGTGCCTGTCCCGACACCAAGAGCTAGTCTCTCGTTGGTTCCCCGTCTTCCCGTTCATCCTCAGGACAAATTGCAACCTGTACGGAACAGGAGGTTAAAGGTGCTGATGCTCCAAGTAGGGAGATTGCTAGTAAAGCGGCTGGAATGGCGAACCCGGGCACAAGGAGATGAGAAATGAGGTGCGTTTTAGAAACCTTTCCCCATCACACGGTGTACCATCTTCTGGGTTTCTCATGCATGTTTTCGATGTAGGAAGATGCCCTTGAACCTGGAGATTTGGGACCCATGCGATGGGTACCACGCAGTATTACTTTAAAGGGTCTGCGTTTGCTCACCCAACCTCACCAAACCTCTCAGCCCCAAGAGTGTCCACCCTTATGTCTCATCCAGCTGTGGGTCTAGATATGGTCAATCCAGGTTGCATCACAGCCCCTGAACTCATTGTGTAAGAATTTCTCTCTCTTTCACTGTCGTTGTTTCATGGGTTTTTCAAAGTAATTTATTTTCATAATGGGGTGTAGCTGCTTTTCACGGCTGTGTTTATGCCGCTTTACACCCACTTGACACACTAACAGAGAGATATCAATACATAGGTTTTAAGATTATTACTAGTCAGATATATTCTTGTGCGGTGAATAGGGCGTGTTGAGTCCAGTTCTCTGAGCAAGGAGTAGGTCTTGTCTACTACATATTGGGTTTATGGAACGGTATCTGAGCTAATTTGATACCCTTGTTTTATGTATCACCCCACCTCACCTTTCCCGTTAAGCAGCCATAGTGTCTTTTCTGCATGTGTGACTCTGTTCTGTTTTGTAATTCAGTTCAAGTGTAACGGTTTTTACTTTCCCTCTATCAGTGATACCTTATGAGAAGTGTCCTTTTCTGTGTGACTTATTTCACTTAGAATCGTCGTACCTAAATCCACTCATCATGCTGCTACTAACCTTATGACATTGATTTCATGGCTGAGTGATATTCCATTGTACATAAGGACCACAACTTCTTTATCCATTTTTCTCTTTCCTGGGATATTGAAGGTGGAATGAAGTGGAGGTCCTTGTCAACAGAGCAGCCCTCAACTTTGGGGTGCTTGTGTCTTGCTGATTTTTCATTTTCCCAATTTATACCCCCATGAGTGGAAGTGCCCTATGCTCTCTAAGCTGTGTTTTTCAGATGTTTCAGGACACACCGTACACTTCTCCAGAGTGGCTGTTGGCAATTTACATCCCGCCCATCAGTGTAGCAAGGCTCCCATTTCTCCATGGCCTGTCCTGCATTTCTGGTTTTGACACTTTTTTCAGCATGGCCCTTTTGACCGATGGGAAGCGGGACTTCTCTGTAGCGCTGATTTGCCTTTCCAGGTTGCTTGGTTGGCCAAAAAGGGCGTATGCGTTTTTTCCTGAATATATTCAGGAAAAAACGCATACGCCCTTTTTGGCCAAGGGCATCATTGTCAACGTTTTGCCGCTTTTCATGTGCTTTAAAGGCGATTCGTATCTACCTCCTGAAATCTGTTTCGTGCAATTCTGCCTTGATTTCAAATCCTCTTCTTTGCCTTCCCTCAATATATTTGTGGACGAGAGTTATCATTTATAACTCTGCAGGTTTGTGAATTGCAGTGCCCTGAACCTCCATTTTACAACTCGCTTTTTTGGGAGCTGGCCGCAAAAGCGCAGGATGGCTTCAGGCCCTGTTCTGGTTCCGGGGGGCAGGCTGAGCCTGTGGTTAATTCTTCTTCCTGATGGGAAAATAGAGTGACCTGTGCCTGTCCCGACACCAAGAGCTAGTCTCTCGTTGGTTCCCCGTCTTCCCGTTCATCCTCAGGACAAATTGCAACCTGTACGGAACAGGAGGTTAAAGGTGCTGATGCTCCAAGTAGGGAGATTGCTAGTAAAGCGGCTGGAATGGCGAACCCGGGCACAAGGAGATGAGAAATGAGGTGCGTTTTAGAAACCTTTCCCCATCACACGGTGTACCATCTTCTGGGTTTCTCATGCATGTTTTCGATGTAGGAAGATGCCCTTGAACCTGGAGATTTGGGACCCATGCGATGGGTACCACGCAGTATTACTTTAAAGGGTCTGCGTTTGCTCACCCAACCTCACCAAACCTCTCAGCCCCAAGAGTGTCCACCCTTATGTCTCATCCAGCTGTGGGTCTAGATATGGTCAATCCAGGTTGCATCACAGCCCCTGAACTCATTGTGTAAGAATTTCTCTCTCTTTCACTGTCGTTGTTTCATGGGTTTTTCAAAGTAATTTATTTTCATAATGGGGTGTAGCTGCTTTTCACGGCTGTGTTTATGCCGCTTTACACCCACTTGACACACTAACAGAGAGATATCAATACATAGGTTTTAAGATTATTACTAGTCAGATATATTCTTGTGCGGTGAATAGGGCGTGTTGAGTCCAGTTCTCTGAGCAAGGAGTAGGTCTTGTCTACTACATATTGGGTTTATGGAACGGTATCTGAGCTAATTTGATACCCTTGTTTTATGTATCACCCCACCTCACCTTTCCCGTTAAGCAGCCATAGTGTCTTTTCTGCATGTGTGACTCTGTTCTGTTTTGTAATTCAGTTCAAGTGTAACGGTTTTTACTTTCCCTCTATCAGTGATACCTTATGAGAAGTGTCCTTTTCTGTGTGACTTATTTCACTTAGAATCGTCGTACCTAAATCCACTCATCATGCTGCTACTAACCTTATGACATTGATTTCATGGCTGAGTGATATTCCATTGTACATAAGGACCACAACTTCTTTATCCATTTTTCTCTTTCCTGGGATATTGAAGGTGGAATGAAGTGGAGGTCCTTGTCAACAGAGCAGCCCTCAACTTTGGGGTGCTTGTGTCTTGCTGATTTTTCATTTTCCCAATTTATACCCCCATGAGTGGAAGTGCCCTATGCTCTCTAAGCTGTGTTTTTCAGATGTTTCAGGACACACCGTACACTTCTCCAGAGTGGCTGTTGGCAATTTACATCCCGCCCATCAGTGTAGCAAGGCTCCCATTTCTCCATGGCCTGTCCTGCATTTCTGGTTTTGACACTTTTTTCAGCATGGCCCTTTTGACCGATGGGAAGCGGGACTTCTCTGTAGCGCTGATTTGCCTTTCCAGGTTGCTTGGTTGGCCAAAAAGGGCGTATGCGTTTTTTCCTGAATATATTCAGGAAAAAACGCATACGCCCTTTTTGGCCAAGGGCATCATTGTCAACGTTTTGCCGCTTTTCATGTGCTTTAAAGGCGATTCGTATCTACCTCCTGAAATCTGTTTCGTGCAATTCTGCCTTGATTTCAAATCCTCTTCTTTGCCTTCCCTCAATATATTTGTGGACGAGAGTTATCATTTATAACTCTGCAGGTTTGTGAATTGCAGTGCCCTGAACCTCCATTTTACAACTCGCTTTTTTGGGAGCTGGCCGCAAAAGCGCAGGATGGCTTCAGGCCCTGTTCTGGTTCCGGGGGGCAGGCTGAGCCTGTGGTTAATTCTTCTTCCTGATGGGAAAATAGAGTGACCTGTGCCTGTCCCGACACCAAGAGCTAGTCTCTCGTTGGTTCCCCGTCTTCCCGTTCATCCTCAGGACAAATTGCAACCTGTACGGAACAGGAGGTTAAAGGTGCTGATGCTCCAAGTAGGGAGATTGCTAGTAAAGCGGCTGGAATGGCGAACCCGGGCACAAGGAGATGAGAAATGAGGTGCGTTTTAGAAACCTTTCCCCATCACACGGTGTACCATCTTCTGGGTTTCTCATGCATGTTTTCGATGTAGGAAGATGCCCTTGAACCTGGAGATTTGGGACCCATGCGATGGGTACCACGCAGTATTACTTTAAAGGGTCTGCGTTTGCTCACCCAACCTCACCAAACCTCTCAGCCCCAAGAGTGTCCACCCTTATGTCTCATCCAGCTGTGGGTCTAGATATGGTCAATCCAGGTTGCATCACAGCCCCTGAACGCATTGTGTAAGAATTTCTCTCTCTTTCACTGTCGTTGTTTCATGGGTTTTTCAAAGTAATTTATTTTCATAATGGGGTGTAGCTGCTTTTCACGGCTGTGTTTATGCCGCTTTACACCCACTTGACACACTAACAGAGAGATATCAATACATAGGTTTCAAGATTATTACTAGTCAGATATATTCTTGTGCGGTGAATAGGGCGTGTTGAGTCCAGTTCTCTGAGCAAGGAGTAGGTCTTGTCTACTACATATTGGGTTTATGGAACGGTATCTGAGCTAATTTGATACCCTTGTTTTATGTATCACCCCACCTCACCTTTCCCGTTAAGCAGCCATAGTGTCTTTTCTGCATGTGTGACTCTGTTCTGTTTTGTAATTCAGTTCAAGTGTAACGGTTTTTACATTCCCTCTATCAGTGATACCTTATGAGAAGTGTCCTTTTCTGTGTGACTTATTTCACTTAGAATCGTCGTACCTAAATCCACTCATCATGCTGCTACTAACCTTATGACATTGATTTCATGGCTGAGTGATATTCCATTGTACATAAGGACCACAACTTCTTTATCCATTTTTCTCTTTCCTGGGATATTGAAGGTGGAATGAAGTGGAGGTCCTTGTCAACAGAGCAGCCCTCAACTTTGGGGTGCTTGTGTCTTGCTGATTTTTCATTTTCCCAATTTATACCCCCATGAGTGGAAGTGCCCTATGCTCTCTAAGCTGTGTTTTTCAGATGTTTCAGGACACACCGTACACTTCTCCAGAGTGGCTGTTGGCAATTTACATCCCGCCCATCAGTGTAGCAAGGCTCCCATTTCTCCATGGCCTGTCCTGCATTTCTGGTTTTGACACTTTTTTCAGCATGGCCCTTTTGACCGATGGGAAGCGAGACTTCTCTGTAGTGCTGATTTGCCTTTCCAGGTTGCTTGGTTGGCCAAAAAGGGCGTATGCGTTTTTTCCTGAATATATTCAGGAAAAAACGCATACGCCCTTTTTGGCCAAGGGCATCATTGTCAACGTTTTGCCGCTTTTCATGTGCTTTAAAGGCGATTCGTATCTACCTCCTGAAATCTGTTTCGTGCAATTCTGCCTTGATTTCAAATCCTCTTCTTTGCCTTCCCTCAATATATTTGTGGACGAGAGTTATCATTTATAACTCTGCAGGTTTGTGAATTGCAGTGCCCTGAACCTCCATTTTACAACTCGCTTTTTTGGGAGCTGGCCGCAAAAGCGCAGGATGGCTTCAGGCCCTGTTCTGGTTCCGGGGGGCAGGCTGAGCCTGTGGTTAATTCTTCTTCCTGATGGGAAAATAGAGTGACCTGTGCCTGTCCCGACACCAAGAGCTAGTCTCTCGTTGGTTCCCCGTCTTCCCGTTCATCCTCAGGACAAATTGCAACCTGTACGGAACAGGAGGTTAAAGGTGCTGATGCTCCAAGTAGGGAGATTGCTAGTAAAGCGGCTGGAATGGCGAACCCGGGCACAAGGAGATGAGAAATGAGGTGCGTTTTAGAAACCTTTCCCCATCACACGGTGTACCATCTTCTGGGTTTCTCATGCATGTTTTCGATGTAGGAAGATGCCCTTGAACCTGGAGATTTGGGACCCATGCGATGGGTACCACGCAGTATTACTTTAAAGGGTCTGCGTTTGCTCACCCAACCTCACCAAACCTCTCAGCCCCAAGAGTGTCCACCCTTATGTCTCATCCAGCTGTGGGTCTAGATATGGTCAATCCAGGTTGCATCACAGCCCCTGAACTCATTGTGTAAGAATTTCTCTCTCTTTCACTGTCGTTGTTTCATGGGTTTTTCAAAGTAATTTATTTTCATAATGGGGTGTAGCTGCTTTTCACGGCTGTGTTTATGCCGCTTTACACCCACTTGACACACTAACAGAGAGATATCAATACATAGGTTTTAAGATTATTACTAGTCAGATATATTCTTGTGCGGTGAATAGGGCGTGTTGAGTCCAGTTCTCTGAGCAAGGAGTAGGTCTTGTCTACTACATATTGGGTTTATGGAACGGTATCTGAGCTAATTTGATACCCTTGTTTTATGTATCACCCCACCTCACCTTTCCCGTTAAGCAGCCATAGTGTCTTTTCTGCATGTGTGACTCTGTTCTGTTTTGTAATTCAGTTCAAGTGTAACGGTTTTTACTTTCCCTCTATCAGTGATACCTTATGAGAAGTGTCCTTTTCTGTGTGACTTATTTCACTTAGAATCGTCGTACCTAAATCCACTCATCATGCTGCTACTAACCTTATGACATTGATTTCATGGCTGAGTGATATTCCATTGTACATAAGGACCACAACTTCTTTATCCATTTTTCTCTTTCCTGGGATATTGAAGGTGGAATGAAGTGGAGGTCCTTGTCAACAGAGCAGCCCTCAACTTTGGGGTGCTTGTGTCTTGCTGATTTTTCATTTTCCCAATTTATACCCCCATGAGTGGAAGTGCCCTATGCTCTCTAAGCTGTGTTTTTCAGATGTTTCAGGACACACCGTACACTTCTCCAGAGTGGCTGTTGGCAATTTACATCCCGCCCATCAGTGTAGCAAGGCTCCCATTTCTCCATGGCCTGTCCTGCATTTCTGGTTTTGACACTTTTTTCAGCATGGCCCTTTTGACCGATGGGAAACGGGACTTCTCTGTAGCGCTGATTTGCCTTTCCAGGTTGCTTGGTTGGCCAAAAAGGGCGTATGCGTTTTTTCCTGAATATATTCAGGAAAAAACGCATACGCCCTTTTTGGCCAAGGGCATCATTGTCAACGTTTTGCCGCTTTTCATGTGCTTTAAAGGCGATTCGTATCTACCTCCTGAAATCTGTTTCGTGCAATTCTGCCTTGATTTCAAATCCTCTTCTTTGCCTTCCCTCAATATATTTGTGGACGAGAGTTATCATTTATAACTCTGCAGGTTTGTGAATTGCAGTGCCCTGAACCTCCATTTTACAACTCGCTTTTTTGGGAGCTGGCCGCAAAAGCGCAGGATGGCTTCAGGCCCTGTTCTGGTTCCGGGGGGCAGGCTGAGCCTGTGGTTAATTCTTCTTCCTGATGGGAAAATAGAGTGACCTGTGCCTGTCCCGACACCAAGAGCTAGTCTCTCGTTGGTTCCCCGTCTTCCCGTTCATCCTCAGGACAAATTGCAACCTGTACGGAACAGGAGGTTAAAGGTGCTGATGCTCCAAGTAGGGAGATTGCTAGTAAAGCGGCTGGAATGGCGAACCCGGGCACAAGGAGATGAGAAATGAGGTGCGTTTTAGAAACCTTTCCCCATCACACGGTGTACCATCTTCTGGGTTTCTCATGCATGTTTTCGATGTAGGAAGATGCCCTTGAACCTGGAGATTTGGGACCCATGCGATGGGTACCACGCAGTATTACTTTAAAGGGTCTGCGTTTGCTCACCCAACCTCACCAAACCTCTCAGCCCCAAGAGTGTCCACCCTTATGTCTCATCCAGCTGTGGGTCTAGATATGGTCAATCCAGGTTGCATCACAGCCCCTGAACTCATTGTGTAAGAATTTCTCTCTCTTTCACTGTCGTTGTTTCATGGGTTTTTCAAAGTAATTTATTTTCATAATGGGGTGTAGCTGCTTTTCACGGCTGTGTTTATGCCGCTTTACACCCACTTGACACACTAACAGAGAGATATCAATACATAGGTTTCAAGATTATTACTAGTCAGATATATTCTTGTGCGGTGAATAGGGCGTGTTGAGTCCAGTTCTCTGAGCAAGGAGTAGGTCTTGTCTACTACATATTGGGTTTATGGAACGGTATCTGAGCTAATTTGATACCCTTGTTTTATGTATCACCCCACCTCACCTTTCCCGTTAAGCAGCCATAGTGTCTTTTCTGCATGTGTGACTCTGTTCTGTTTTGTAATTCAGTTCAAGTGTAACGGTTTTTACTTTCCCTCTATCAGTGATACCTTATGAGAAGTGTCCTTTTCTGTGTGACTTATTTCACTTAGAATCGTCGTACCTAAATCCACTCATCATGCTGCTACTAACCTTATGACATTGATTTCATGGCTGAGTGATATTCCATTGTACATAAGGACCACAACTTCTTTATCCATTTTTCTCTTTCCTGGGATATTGAAGGTGGAATGAAGTGGAGGTCCTTGTCAACAGAGCAGCCCTCAACTTTGGGGTGCTTGTGTCTTGCTGATTTTTCATTTTCCCAATTTATACCCCCATGAGTGGAAGTGCCCTATGCTCTCTAAGCTGTGTTTTTCAGATGTTTCAGGACACACCGTACACTTCTCCAGAGTGGCTGTTGGCAATTTACATCCCGCCCATCAGTGTAGCAAGGCTCCCATTTCTCCATGGCCTGTCCTGCATTTCTGGTTTTGACACTTTTTTCAGCATGGCCCTTTTGACCGATGGGAAGCGAGACTTCTCTGTAGCGCTGATTTGCCTTTCCAGGTTGCTTGGTTGGCCAAAAAGGGCGTATGCGTTTTTTCCTGAATATATTCAGGAAAAAACGCATACGCCCTTTTTGGCCAAGGGCATCATTCTCAACGTTTTGCCGCTTTTCATGTGCTTTAAAGGCGATTCGTATCTACCTCCTGAAATCTGTTTCGTGCAATTCTGCCTTGATTTCAAATCCTCTTCTTTGCCTTCCCTCAATATATTTGTGGACGAGAGTTATCATTTATAACTCTGCAGGTTTGTGAATTGCAGTGCCCTGAACCTCCATTTTACAACTCGCTTTTTTGGGAGCTGGCCGCAAAAGCGCAGGATGGCTTCAGGCCCTGTTCTGGTTCCGGGGGGCAGGCTGAGCCTGTGGTTAATTCTTCTTCCTGATGGGAAAATAGAGTGACCTGTGCCTGTCCCGACACCAAGAGCTAGTCTCTCGTTGGTTCCCCGTCTTCCCGTTCATCCTCAGGACAAATTGCAACCTGTACGGAACAGGAGGTTAAAGGTGCTGATGCTCCAAGTAGGGAGATTGCTAGTAAAGCGGCTGGAATGGCGAACCCGGGCACAAGGAGATGAGAAATGAGGTGCGTTTTAGAAACCTTTCCCCATCACACGGTGTACCATCTTCTGGGTTTCTCATGCATGTTTTCGATGTAGGAAGATGCCCTTGAAGCTGGAGATTTGGGACCCATGCGATGGGTACCACGCAGTATTACTTTAAAGGGTCTGCGTTTGCTCACCCAACCTCACCAAACCTCTCAGGCCCAAGAGTGTCCACCCTTATGTCTCATCCAGCTGTGGGTCTAGATATGGTCAATCCAGGTTGCATCACAGCCCCTGAACTCATTGTGTAAGAATTTCTATCTCTTTCACTGTCGTTGTTTCATGGGTTTTTCAAAGTAATTTATTTTCATAATGGGGTGTAGCTGCTTTTCACGGCTGTGTTTATGCCTCTTTACACCCACTTGACACACTAACAGAGAGATATCAATACATAGGTTTCAAGATTATTACTAGTCAGATATATTCTTGTGCGGTGAATAGGGCGTGTTGAGTCCAGTTCTCTGAGCAAGGAGTAGGTCTTGTCTACTACATATTGGGTTTATGGAACGGTATCTGAGCTAATTTGATACCCTTGTTTTATGTATCACCCCACCTCACCTTTCCCGTTAAGCAGCCATAGTGTCTTTTCTGCATGTGTGACTCTGTTCTGTTTTGTAATTCAGTTCAAGTGTAACGGTTTTTACTTTCCCTCTATCAGTGATACCTTATGAGAAGTGTCCTTTTCTGTGTGACTTATTTCACTTAGAATCGTCGTACCTAAATCCACTCATCATGCTGCTACTAACCTTATGACATTGATTTCATGGCTGAGTGATATTCCATTGTACATAAGGACCACAACTTCTTTATCCATTTTTCTCTTTCCTGGGATATTGAAGGTGGAATGAAGTGGAGGTCCTTGTCAACAGAGCAGCCCTCAACTTTGGGGTGCTTGTGTCTTGCTGATTTTTCATTTTCCCAATTTATACCCCCATGAGTGGAAGTGCCCTATGCTCTCTAAGCTGTGTTTTTCAGATGTTTCAGGACACACCGTACACTTCTCCAGAGTGGCTGTTGGCAATTTACATCCCGCCCATCAGTGTAGCAAGGCTCCCATTTCTCCATGGCCTGTCCTGCATTTCTGGTTTTGACACTTTTTTCAGCATGGCCCTTTTGACCGATGGGAAGCGAGACTTCTCTGTAGCGCTGATTTGCCTTTCCAGGTTGCTTGGTTGGCCAAAAAGGGCGTATGCGTTTTTTCCTGAATATATTCAGGAAAAAACGCATACGCCCTTTTTGGCCAAGGGCATCATTCTCAACGTTTTGCTGCTTTTCATGTGCTTTAAAGGCGATTCGTATCTACCTCCTGAAATCTGTTTCGTGCAATTCTGCCTTGATTTCAAATCCTCTTCTTTGCCTTCCCTCAATATATTTGTGGACGAGAGTTATCATTTATAACTCTGCAGGTTTGTGAATTGCAGTGCCCTGAACCTCCATTTTACAACTCGCTTTTTTGGGAGCTGGCCGCAAAAGCGCAGGATGGCTTCAGGCCCTGTTCTGGTTCCGGGGGGCAGGCTGAGCCTGTGGTTAATTCTTCTTCCTGATGGGAAAATAGAGTGACCTGTGCCTGTCCCGACACCAAGAGCTAGTCTCTCGTTGGTTCCCCGTCTTCCCGTTCATCCTCAGGACAAATTGCAACCTGTACGGAACAGGAGGTTAAAGGTGCTGATGCTCCAAGTAGGGAGATTGCTAGTAAAGCGGCTGGAATGGCGAACCCGGGCACAAGGAGATGAGAAATGAGGTGCGTTTTAGAAACCTTTCCCCATCACACGGTGTACCATCTTCTGGGTTTCTCATGCATGTTTTCGATGTAGGAAGATGCCCTTGAAGCTGGAGATTTGGGACCCATGCGATGGGTACCACGCAGTATTACTTTAAAGGGTCTGCGTTTGCTCACCCAACCTCACCAAACCTCTCAGCCCCAAGAGTGTCCACCCTTATGTCTCATCCAGCTGTGGGTCTAGATATGGTCAATCCAGGTTGCATCACAGCCCCTGAACTCATTGTGTAAGAATTTCTATCTCTTTCACTGTCGTTGTTTCATGGGTTTTTCAAAGTAATTTATTTTCATAATGGGGTGTAGCTGCTTTTCACGGCTGTGTTTATGCCGCTTTACACCCACTTGACACACTAACAGAGAGATATCAATACATAGGTTTCAAGATTATTACTAGTCAGATATATTCTTGTGCGGTGAATAGGGCGTGTTGAGTCCAGTTCTCTGAGCAAGGAGTAGGTCTTGTCTACTACATATTGGGTTTATGGAACGGTATCTGAGCTAATTTGATACCCTTGTTTTATGTATCACCCCACCTCACCTTTCCCGTTAAGCAGCCATAGTGTCTTTTCTGCATGTGTGACTCTGTTCTGTTTTGTAATTCAGTTCAAGTGTAACGGTTTTTACTTTCCCTCTATCAGTGATACCTTATGAGAAGTGTCCTTTTCTGTGTGACTTATTTCACTTAGAATCGTCGTACCTAAATCCACTCATCATGCTGCTACTAACCTTATGACATTGATTTCATGGCTGAGTGATATTCCATTGTACATAAGGACCACAACTTCTTTATCCATTTTTCTCTTTCCTGGGATATTGAAGGTGGAATGAAGTGGAGGTCCTTGTCAACAGAGCAGCCCTCAACTTTGGGGTGCTTGTGTCTTGCTGATTTTTCATTTTCCCAATTTATACCCCCATGAGTGGAAGTGCCCTATGCTCTCTAAGCTGTGTTTTTCAGATGTTTCAGGACACACCGTACACTTCTCCAGAGTGGCTGTTGGCAATTTACATCCCGCCCATCAGTGTAGCAAGGCTCCCATTTCTCCATGGCCTGTCCTGCATTTCTGGTTTTGACACTTTTTTCAGCATGGCCCTTTTGACCGATGGGAAGCGAGACTTCTCTGTAGCGCTGATTTGCCTTTCCAGGTTGCTTGGTTGGCCAAAAAGGGCGTATGCGTTTTTTCCTGAATATATTCAGGAAAAAACGCATACGCCCTTTTTGGCCAAGGGCATCATTGTCAACGTTTTGCCGCTTTTCATGTGCTTTAAAGGCGATTCGTATCTACCTCCTGAAATCTGTTTCGTGCAATTCTGCCTTGATTTCAAATCCTCTTCTTTGCCTTCCCTCAATATATTTGTGGACGAGAGTTATCATTTATAACTCTGCAGGTTTGTGAATTGCAGTGCCCTGAACCTCCATTTTACAACTCGCTTTTTTGGGAGCTGGCCGCAAAAGCGCAGGATGGCTTCAGGCCCTGTTCTGGTTCCGGGGGGCAGGCTGAGCCTGTGGTTAATTCTTCTTCCTGATGGGAAAATAGAGTGACCTGTGCCTGTCCCAACACCAAGAGCTAGTCTCTCGTTGGTTCCCCGTCTTCCCGTTCATCCTCAGGACAAATTGCAACCTGTACGGAACAGGAGGTTAAAGGTGCTGATGCTCCAAGTAGGGAGATTGCTAGTAAAGCGGCTGGAATGGCGAACCCGGGCACAAGGAGATGAGAAATGAGGTGCGTTTTAGAAACCTTTCCCCATCACACGGTGTACCATCTTCTGGGTTTCTCATGCATGTTTTCGATGTAGGAAGATGCCCTTGAACCTGGAGATTTGGGACCCATGCGATGGGTACCACGCAGTATTACTTTAAAGGGTCTGCGTTTGCTCACCCAACCTCACCAAACCTCTCAGCCCCAAGAGTGTCCACCCTTATGTCTCATCCAGCTGTGGGTCTAGATATGGTCAATCCAGGTTGCATCACAGCCCCTGAACTCATTGTGTAAGAATTTCTATCTCTTTCACTGTCGTTGTTTCATGGGTTTTTCAAAGTAATTTATTTTCATAATGGGGTGTAGCTGCTTTTCACGGCTGTGTTTATGCCGCTTTACACCCACTTGACACACTAACAGAGAGATATCAATACATAGGTTTTAAGATTATTACTAGTCAGATATATTCTTGTGCGGTGAATAGGGCGTGTTGAGTCCAGTTCTCTGAGCAAGGAGTAGGTCTTGTCTACTACATATTGGGTTTATGGAACGGTATCTGAGCTAATTTGATACCCTTGTTTTATGTATCACCCCACCTCACCTTTCCCGTTAAGCAGCCATAGTGTGTTTTCTGCATGTGTGACTCTGTTCTGTTTTGTAATTCAGTTCAAGTGTAACGGTTTTTACTTTCCCTCTATCAGTGATACCTTATGAGAAGTGTCCTTTTCTGTGTGACTTATTTCACTTAGAATCGTCGTACCTAAATCCACTCATCATGCTGCTACTAGCCTTATGACATTGATTTCATGGCTGAGTGATATTCCATTGTACATAAGGACCACAACTTCTTTATCCATTTTTCTCTTTCCTGGGATATTGAAGGTGGAATGAAGTGGAGGTCCTTGTCAACAGAGCAGCCCTCAACTTTGGGGTGCTTGTTTCTTGCTGATTTTTCATTTTCCCAATTTATACCCCCATGAGTGGAAGTGCCCTATGCTCTCTAAGCTGTGTTTTTCAGATGTTTCAGGACACACCGTACACTTCTCCAGAGTGGCTGTTGGCAATTTACATCCCGCCCATCAGTGTAGCAAGGCTCCCATTTCTCCATGGCCTGTCCTGCATTTCTGGTTTTGACACTTTTTTCAGCATGGCCCTTTTGACCGATGGGAAGCGAGACTTCTCTGTAGCGCTGATTTGCCTTTCCAGGTTGCTTGGTTGGCCAAAAAGGGCGTATGCGTTTTTTCCTGAATATATTCAGGAAAAAACGCATACGCCCTTTTTGGCCAAGGGCATCATTGTCAACGTTTTGCCGCTTTTCATGTGCTTTAAAGGCGATTCGTATCTACCTCCTGAAATCTGTTTCGTGCAATTCTGCCTTGATTTCAAATCCTCTTCTTTGCCTTCCCTCAATATATTTGTGGACGAGAGTTATCATTTATAACTCTGCAGGTTTGTGAATTGCAGTGCCCTGAACCTCCATTTTACAACTCGCTTTTTTGGGAGCTGGCCGCAAAAGCGCAGGATGGCTTCAGGCCCTGTTCTGGTTCCGGGGGGCAGGCTGAGCCTGTGGTTAATTCTTCTTCCTGATGGGAAAATAGAGTGACCTGTGCCTGTCCCAACACCAAGAGCTAGTCTCTCGTTGGTTCCCCGTCTTCCCGTTCATCCTCAGGACAAATTGCAACCTGTACGGAACAGGAGGTTAAAGGTGCTGATGCTCCAAGTAGGGAGATTGCTAGTAAAGCGGCTGGAATGGCGAACCCGGGCACAAGGAGATGAGAAATGAGGTGCGTTTTAGAAACCTTTCCCCATCACACGGTGTACCATCTTCTGGGTTTCTCATGCATGTTTTCGATGTAGGAAGATGCCCTTGAACCTGGAGATTTGGGACCCATGCGATGGGTACCACGCAGTATTACTTTAAAGGGTCTGCGTTTGCTCACCCAACCTCACCAAACCTCTCAGCCCCAAGAGTGTCCACCCTTATGTCTCATCCAGCTGTGGGTCTAGATATGGTCAATCCAGGTTGCATCACAGCCCCTGAACTCATTGTGTAAGAATTTCTATCTCTTTCACTGTCGTTGTTTCATGGGTTTTTCAAAGTAATTTATTTTCATAATGGGGTGTAGCTGCTTTTCACGGCTGTGTTTATGCCGCTTTACACCCACTTGACACACTAACAGAGAGATATCAATACATAGGTTTTAAGATTATTACTAGTCAGATATATTCTTGTGCGGTGAATAGGGCGTGTTGAGTCCAGTTCTCTGAGCAAGGAGTAGGTCTTGTCTACTACATATTGGGTTTATGGAACGGTATCTGAGCTAATTTGATACCCTTGTTTTATGTATCACCCCACCTCACCTTTCCCGTTAAGCAGCCATAGTGTCTTTTCTGCATGTGTGACTCTGTTCTGTTTTGTAATTCAGTTCAAGTGTAACGGTTTTTACTTTCCCTCTATCAGTGATACCTTATGAGAAGTGTCCTTTTCTGTGTGACTTATTTCACTTAGAATCGTCGTACCTAAATCCACTCATCATGCTGCTACTAACCTTATGACATTGATTTCATGGCTGAGTGATATTCCATTGTACATAAGGACCACAACTTCTTTATCCATTTTTCTCTTTCCTGGGATATTGAAGGTGGAATGAAGTGGAGGTCCTTGTCAACAGAGCAGCCCTCAACTTTGGGGTGCTTGTGTCTTGCTGATTTTTCATTTTCCCAATTTATACCCCCATGAGTGGAAGTGCCCTATGCTCTCTAAGCTGTGTTTTTCAGATGTTTCAGGACACACCGTACACTTCTCCAGAGTGGCTGTTGGCAATTTACATCCCGCCCATCAGTGTAGCAAGGCTCCCATTTCTCCATGGCCTGTCCTGCATTTCTGGTTTTGACACTTTTTTCAGCATGGCCCTTTTGACCGATGGGAAGCGAGACTTCTCTGTAGCGCTGATTTGCCTTTCCAGGTTGCTTGGTTGGCCAAAAAGGGCGTATGCGTTTTTTCCTGAATATATTCAGGAAAAAACGCATACGCCCTTTTTGGCCAAGGGCATCATTGTCAACGTTTTGCCGCTTTTCATGTGCTTTAAAGGCGATTCGTATCTACCTCCTGAAATCTGTTTCGTGCAATTCTGCCTTGATTTCAAATCCTCTTCTTTGCCTTCCCTCAATATATTTGTGGACGAGAGTTATCATTTATAACTCTGCAGGTTTGTGAATTGCAGTGCCCTGAACCTCCATTTTACAACTCGCTTTTTTGGGAGCTGGCCGCAAAAGCGCAGGATGGCTTCAGGCCCTGTTCTGGTTCCGGGGGGCAGGCTGAGCCTGTGGTTAATTCTTCTTCCTGATGGGAAAATAGAGTGACCTGTGCCTGTCCCAACACCAAGAGCTAGTCTCTCGTTGGTTCCCCGTCTTCCCGTTCATCCTCAGGACAAATTGCAACCTGTACGGAACAGGAGGTTAAAGGTGCTGATGCTCCAAGTAGGGAGATTGCTAGTAAAGCGGCTGGAATGGCGAACCCGGGCACAAGGAGATGAGAAATGAGGTGCGTTTTAGAAACCTTTCCCCATCACACGGTGTACCATCTTCTGGGTTTCTCATGCATGTTTTCGATGTAGGAAGATGCCCTTGAACCTGGAGATTTGGGACCCATGCGATGGGTACCACGCAGTATTACTTTAAAGGGTCTGCGTTTGCTCACCCAACCTCACCAAACCTCTCAGCCCCAAGAGTGTCCACCCTTATGTCTCATCCAGCTGTGGGTCTAGATATGGTCAATCCAGGTTGCATCACAGCCCCTGAACTCATTGTGTAAGAATTTCTATCTCTTTCACTGTCGTTGTTTCATGGGTTTTTCAAAGTAATTTATTTTCATAATGGGGTGTAGCTGCTTTTCACGGCTGTGTTTATGCCGCTTTACACCCACTTGACACACTAACAGAGAGATATCAATACATAGGTTTTAAGATTATTACTAGTCAGATATATTCTTGTGCGGTGAATAGGGCGTGTTGAGTCCAGTTCTCTGAGCAAGGAGTAGGTCTTGTCTACTACATATTGGGTTTATGGAACGGTATCTGAGCTAATTTGATACCCTTGTTTTATGTATCACCCCACCTCACCTTTCCCGTTAAGCAGCCATAGTGTCTTTTCTGCATGTGTGACTCTGTTCTGTTTTGTAATTCAGTTCAAGTGTAACGGTTTTTACTTTCCCTCTATCAGTGATACCTTATGAGAAGTGTCCTTTTCTGTGTGACTTATTTCACTTAGAATCGTCGTACCTAAATCCACTCATCATGCTGCTACTAACCTTATGACATTGATTTCATGGCTGAGTGATATTCCATTGTACATAAGGACCACAACTTCTTTATCCATTTTTCTCTTTCCTGGGATATTGAAGGTGGAATGAAGTGGAGGTCCTTGTCAACAGAGCAGCCCTCAACTTTGGGGTGCTTGTGTCTTGCTGATTTTTCATTTTCCCAATTTATACCCCCATGAGTGGAAGTGCCCTATGCTCTCTAAGCTGTGTTTTTCAGATGTTTCAGGACACACCGTACACTTCTCCAGAGTGGCTGTTGGCAATTTACATCCCGCCCATCAGTGTAGCAAGGCTCCCATTTCTCCATGGCCTGTCCTGCATTTCTGGTTTTGACACTTTTTTCAGCATGGCCCTTTTGACCGATGGGAAGCGAGACTTCTCTGTAGCGCTGATTTGCCTTTCCAGGTTGCTTGGTTGGCCAAAAAGGGCGTATGCGTTTTTTCCTGAATATATTCAGGAAAAAACGCATACGCCCTTTTTGGCCAAGGGCATCATTGTCAACGTTTTGCCGCTTTTCATGTGCTTTAAAGGCGATTCGTATCTACCTCCTGAAATCTGTTTCGTGCAATTCTGCCTTGATTTCAAATCCTCTTCTTTGCCTTCCCTCAATATATTTGTGGACGAGAGTTATCATTTATAACTCTGCAGGTTTGTGAATTGCAGTGCCCTGAACCTCCATTTTACAACTCGCTTTTTTGGGAGCTGGCCGCAAAAGCGCAGGATGGCTTCAGGCCCTGTTCTGGTTCCGGGGGGCAGGCTGAGCCTGTGGTTAATTCTTCTTCCTGATGGGAAAATAGAGTGACCTGTGCCTGTCCCGACACCAAGAGCTAGTCTCTCGTTGGTTCCCCGTCTTCCCGTTCATCCTCAGGACAAATTGCAACCTGTACGGAACAGGAGGTTAAAGGTGCTGATGCTCCAAGTAGGGAGATTGCTAGTAAAGCGGCTGGAATGGCGAACCCGGGCACAAGGAGATGAGAAATGAGGTGCGTTTTAGAAACCTTTCCCCATCACACGGTGTACCATCTTCTGGGTTTCTCATGCATGTTTTCGATGTAGGAAGATGCCCTTGAACCTGGAGATTTGGGACCCATGCGATGGGTACCACGCAGTATTACTTTAAAGGGTCTGCGTTTGCTCACCCAACCTCACCAAACCTCTCAGCCCCAAGAGTGTCCACCCTTATGTCTCATCCAGCTGTGGGTCTAGATATGGTCAATCCAGGTTGCATCACAGCCCCTGAACTCATTGTGTAAGAATTTCTATCTCTTTCACTGTCGTTGTTTCATGGGTTTTTCAAAGTAATTTATTTTCATAATGGGGTGTAGCTGCTTTTCACGGCTGTGTTTATGCCGCTTTACACCCACTTGACACACTAACAGAGAGATATCAATACATAGGTTTTAAGATTATTACTAGTCAGATATATTCTTGTGCGGTGAATAGGGCGTGTTGAGTCCAGTTCTCTGAGCAAGGAGTAGGTCTTGTCTACTACATATTGGGTTTATGGAACGGTATCTGAGCTAATTTGATACCCTTGTTTTATGTATCACCCCACCTCACCTTTCCCGTTAAGCAGCCATAGTGTCTTTTCTGCATGTGTGACTCTGTTCTGTTTTGTAATTCAGTTCAAGTGTAACGGTTTTTACTTTCCCTCTATCAGTGATACCTTATGAGAAGTGTCCTTTTCTGTGTGACTTATTTCACTTAGAATCGTCGTACCTAAATCCACTCATCATGCTGCTACTAACCTTATGACATTGATTTCATGGCTGAGTGATATTCCATTGTACATAAGGACCACAACTTCTTTATCCATTTTTCTCTTTCCTGGGATATTGAAGGTGGAATGAAGTGGAGGTCCTTGTCAACAGAGCAGCCCTCAACTTTGGGGTGCTTGTGTCTTGCTGATTTTTCATTTTCCCAATTTATACCCCCATGAGTGGAAGTGCCCTATGCTCTCTAAGCTGTGTTTTTCAGATGTTTCAGGACACACCGTACACTTCTCCAGAGTGGCTGTTGGCAATTTACATCCCGCCCATCAGTGTAGCAAGGCTCCCGTTTCTCCATGGCCTGTCCTGCATTTCTGGTTTTGACACTTTTTTCAGCATGGCCCTTTTGACCGATGGGAAGCGAGACTTCTCTGTAGCGCTGATTTGCCTTTCCAGGTTGCTTGGTTGGCCAAAAAGGGCGTATGCGTTTTTTCCTGAATATATTCAGGAAAAAACGCATACGCCCTTTTTGGCCAAGGGCATCATTGTCAACGTTTTGCCGCTTTTCATGTGCTTTAAAGGCGATTCGTATCTACCTCCTGAAATCTGTTTCGTGCAATTCTGCCTTGATTTCAAATCCTCTTCTTTGCCTTCCCTCAATATATTTGTGGACGAGAGTTATCATTTATAACTCTGCAGGTTTGTGAATTGCAGTGCCCTGAACCTCCATTTTACAACTCGCTTTTTTGGGAGCTGGCCGCAAAAGCGCAGGATGGCTTCAGGCCCTGTTCTGGTTCCGGGGGGCAGGCTGAGCCTGTGGTTAATTCTTCTTCCTGATGGGAAAATAGAGTGACCTGTGCCTGTCCCAACACCAAGAGCTAGTCTCTCGTTGGTTCCCCGTCTTCCCGTTCATCCTCAGGACAAATTGCAACCTGTACGGAACAGGAGGTTAAAGGTGCTGATGCTCCAAGTAGGGAGATTGCTAGTAAAGCGGCTGGAATGGCGAACCCGGGCACAAGGAGATGAGAAATGAGGTGCGTTTTAGAAACCTTTCCCCATCACACGGTGTACCATCTTCTGGGTTTCTCATGCATGTTTTCGATGTAGGAAGATGCCCTTGAACCTGGAGATTTGGGACCCATGCGATGGGTACCACGCAGTATTACTTTAAAGGGTCTGCGTTTGCTCACCCAACCTCACCAAACCTCTCAGCCCCAAGAGTGTCCACCCTTATGTCTCATCCAGCTGTGGGTCTAGATATGGTCAATCCAGGTTGCATCACAGCCCCTGAACTCATTGTGTAAGAATTTCTATCTCTTTCACTGTCGTTGTTTCATGGGTTTTTCAAAGTAATTTATTTTCATAATGGGGTGTAGCTGCTTTTCACGGCTGTGTTTATGCCGCTTTACACCCACTTGACACACTAACAGAGAGATATCAATACATAGGTTTTAAGATTATTACTAGTCAGATATATTCTTGTGCGGTGAATAGGGCGTGTTGAGTCCAGTTCTCTGAGCAAGGAGTAGGTCTTGTCTACTACATATTGGGTTTATGGAACGGTATCTGAGCTAATTTGATACCCTTGTTTTATGTATCACCCCACCTCACCTTTCCCGTTAAGCAGCCATAGTGTCTTTTCTGCATGTGTGACTCTGTTCTGTTTTGTAATTCAGTTCAAGTGTAACGGTTTTTACTTTCCCTCTATCAGTGATACCTTATGAGAAGTGTCCTTTTCTGTGTGACTTATTTCACTTAGAATCGTCGTACCTAAATCCACTCATCATGCTGCTACTAACCTTATGACATTGATTTCATGGCTGAGTGATATTCCATTGTACATAAGGACCACAACTTCTTTATCCATTTTTCTCTTTCCTGGGATATTGAAGGTGGAATGAAGTGGAGGTCCTTGTCAACAGAGCAGCCCTCAACTTTGGGGTGCTTGTGTCTTGCTGATTTTTCATTTTCCCAATTTATACCCCCATGAGTGGAAGTGCCCTATGCTCTCTAAGCTGTGTTTTTCAGATGTTTCAGGACACACCGTACACTTCTCCAGAGTGGCTGTTGGCAATTTACATCCCGCCCATCAGTGTAGCAAGGCTCCCATTTCTCCATGGCCTGTCCTGCATTTCTGGTTTTGACACTTTTTTCAGCATGGCCCTTTTGACCGATGGGAAGCGAGACTTCTCTGTAGCGCTGATTTGCCTTTCCAGGTTGCTTGGTTGGCCAAAAAGGGCGTATGCGTTTTTTCCTGAATATATTCAGGAAAAAACGCATACGCCCTTTTTGGCCAAGGGCATCATTGTCAACGTTTTGCCGCTTTTCATGTGCTTTAAAGGCGATTCGTATCTACCTCCTGAAATCTGTTTCGTGCAATTCTGCCTTGATTTCAAATCCTCTTCTTTGCCTTCCCTCAATATATTTGTGGACGAGAGTTATCATTTATAACTCTGCAGGTTTGTGAATTGCAGTGCCCTGAACCTCCATTTTACAACTCGCTTTTTTGGGAGCTGGCCGCAAAAGCGCAGGATGGCTTCAGGCCCTGTTCTGGTTCCGGGGGGCAGGCTGAGCCTGTGGTTAATTCTTCTTCCTGATGGGAAAATAGAGTGACCTGTGCCTGTCCCAACACCAAGAGCTAGTCTCTCGTTGGTTCCCCGTCTTCCCGTTCATCCTCAGGACAAATTGCAACCTGTACGGAACAGGAGGTTAAAGGTGCTGATGCTCCAAGTAGGGAGATTGCTAGTAAAGCGGCTGGAATGGCGAACCCGGGCACAAGGAGATGAGAAATGAGGTGCGTTTTAGAAACCTTTCCCCATCACACGGTGTACCATCTTCTGGGTTTCTCATGCATGTTTTCGATGTAGGAAGATGCCCTTGAACCTGGAGATTTGGGACCCATGCGATGGGTACCACGCAGTATTACTTTAAAGGGTCTGCGTTTGCTCACCCAACCTCACCAAACCTCTCAGCCCCAAGAGTGTCCACCCTTATGTCTCATCCAGCTGTGGGTCTAGATATGGTCAATCCAGGTTGCATCACAGCCCCTGAACTCATTGTGTAAGAATTTCTATCTCTTTCACTGTCGTTGTTTCATGGGTTTTTCAAAGTAATTTATTTTCATAATGGGGTGTAGCTGCTTTTCACGGCTGTGTTTATGCCGCTTTACACCCACTTGACACACTAACAGAGAGATATCAATACATAGGTTTTAAGATTATTACTAGTCAGATATATTCTTGTGCGGTGAATAGGGCGTGTTGAGTCCAGTTCTCTGAGCAAGGAGTAGGTCTTGTCTACTACATATTGGGTTTATGGAACGGTATCTGAGCTAATTTGATACCCTTGTTTTATGTATCACCCCACCTCACCTTTCCCGTTAAGCAGCCATAGTGTCTTTTCTGCATGTGTGACTCTGTTCTGTTTTGTAATTCAGTTCAAGTGTAACGGTTTTTACTTTCCCTCTATCAGTGATACCTTATGAGAAGTGTCCTTTTCTGTGTGACTTATTTCACTTAGAATCGTCGTACCTAAATCCACTCATCATGCTGCTACTAACCTTATGACATTGATTTCATGGCTGAGTGATATTCCATTGTACATAAGGACCACAACTTCTTTATCCATTTTTCTCTTTCCTGGGATATTGAAGGTGGAATGAAGTGGAGGTCCTTGTCAACAGAGCAGCCCTCAACTTTGGGGTGCTTGTGTCTTGCTGATTTTTCATTTTCCCAATTTATACCCCCATGAGTGGAAGTGCCCTATGCTCTCTAAGCTGTGTTTTTCAGATGTTTCAGGACACACCGTACACTTCTCCAGAGTGGCTGTTGGCAATTTACATCCCGCCCATCAGTGTAGCAAGGCTCCCATTTCTCCATGGCCTGTCCTGCATTTCTGGTTTTGACACTTTTTTCAGCATGGCCCTTTTGACCGATGGGAAGCGAGACTTCTCTGTAGCGCTGATTTGCCTTTCCAGGTTGCTTGGTTGGCCAAAAAGGGCGTATGCGTTTTTTCCTGAATATATTCAGGAAAAAACGCATACGCCCTTTTTGGCCAAGGGCATCATTGTCAACGTTTTGCCGCTTTTCATGTGCTTTAAAGGCGATTCGTATCTACCTCCTGAAATCTGTTTCGTGCAATTCTGCCTTGATTTCAAATCCTCTTCTTTGCCTTCCCTCAATATATTTGTGGACGAGAGTTATCATTTATAACTCTGCAGGTTTGTGAATTGCAGTGCCCTGAACCTCCATTTTACAACTCGCTTTTTTGGGAGCTGGCCGCAAAAGCGCAGGATGGCTTCAGGCCCTGTTCTGGTTCCGGGGGGCAGGCTGAGCCTGTGGTTAATTCTTCTTCCTGATGGGAAAATAGAGTGACCTGTGCCTGTCCCAACACCAAGAGCTAGTCTCTCGTTGGTTCCCCGTCTTCCCGTTCATCCTCAGGACAAATTGCAACCTGTACGGAACAGGAGGTTAAAGGTGCTGATGCTCCAAGTAGGGAGATTGCTAGTAAAGCGGCTGGAATGGCGAACCCGGGCACAAGGAGATGAGAAATGAGGTGCGTTTTAGAAACCTTTCCCCATCACACGGTGTACCATCTTCTGGGTTTCTCATGCATGTTTTCGATGTAGGAAGATGCCCTTGAAGCTGGAGATTTGGGACCCATGCGATGGGTACCACGCAGTATTACTTTAAAGGGTCTGCGTTTGCTCACCCAACCTCACCAAACCTCTCAGCCCCAAGAGTGTCCACCCTTATGTCTCATCCAGCTGTGGGTCTAGATATGGTCAATCCAGGTTGCATCACAGCCCCTGAACTCATTGTGTAAGAATTTCTATCTCTTTCACTGTCGTTGTTTCATGGGTTTTTCAAAGTAATTTATTTTCATAATGGGGTGTAGCTGCTTTTCACGGCTGTGTTTATGCCGCTTTACACCCACTTGACACACTAACAGAGAGATATCAATACATAGGTTTTAAGATTATTACTAGTCAGATATATTCTTGTGCGGTGAATAGGGCGTGTTGAGTCCAGTTCTCTGAGCAAGGAGTAGGTCTTGTCTACTACATATTGGGTTTATGGAACGGTATCTGAGCTAATTTGATACCCTTGTTTTATGTATCACCCCACCTCACCTTTCCCGTTAAGCAGCCATAGTGTCTTTTCTGCATGTGTGACTCTGTTCTGTTTTGTAATTCAGTTCAAGTGTAACGGTTTTTACTTTCCCTCTATCAGTGATACCTTATGAGAAGTGTCCTTTTCTGTGTGACTTATTTCACTTAGAATCGTCGTACCTAAATCCACTCATCATGCTGCTACTAACCTTATGACATTGATTTCATGGCTGAGTGATATTCCATTGTACATAAGGACCACAACTTCTTTATCCATTTTTCTCTTTCCTGGGATATTGAAGGTGGAATGAAGTGGAGGTCCTTGTCAACAGAGCAGCCCTCAACTTTGGGGTGCTTGTGTCTTGCTGATTTTTCATTTTCCCAATTTATACCCCCATGAGTGGAAGTGCCCTATGCTCTCTAAGCTGTGTTTTTCAGATGTTTCAGGACACACCGTACACTTCTCCAGAGTGGCTGTTGGCAATTTACATCCCGCCCATCAGTGTAGCAAGGCTCCCGTTTCTCCATGGCCTGTCCTGCATTTCTGGTTTTGACACTTTTTTCAGCATGGCCCTTTTGACCGATGGGAAGCGAGACTTCTCTGTAGCGCTGATTTGCCTTTCCAGGTTGCTTGGTTGGCCAAAAAGGGCGTATGCGTTTTTTCCTGAATATATTCAGGAAAAAACGCATACGCCCTTTTTGGCCAAGGGCATCATTGTCAACGTTTTGCCGCTTTTCATGTGCTTTAAAGGCGATTCGTATCTACCTCCTGAAATCTGTTTCGTGCAATTCTGCCTTGATTTCAAATCCTCTTCTTTGCCTTCCCTCAATATATTTGTGGACGAGAGTTATCATTTATAACTCTGCAGGTTTGTGAATTGCAGTGCCCTGAACCTCCATTTTACAACTCGCTTTTTTGGGAGCTGGCCGCAAAAGCGCAGGATGGCTTCAGGCCCTGTTCTGGTTCCGGGGGGCAGGCTGAGCCTGTGGTTAATTCTTCTTCCTGATGGGAAAATAGAGTGACCTGTGCCTGTCCCAACACCAAGAGCTAGTCTCTCGTTGGTTCCCCGTCTTCCCGTTCATCCTCAGGACAAATTGCAACCTGTACGGAACAGGAGGTTAAAGGTGCTGATGCTCCAAGTAGGGAGATTGCTAGTAAAGCGGCTGGAATGGCGAACCCGGGCACAAGGAGATGAGAAATGAGGTGCGTTTTAGAAACCTTTCCCCATCACACGGTGTACCATCTTCTGGGTTTCTCATGCATGTTTTCGATGTAGGAAGATGCCCTTGAACCTGGAGATTTGGGACCCATGCGATGGGTACCACGCAGTATTACTTTAAAGGGTCTGCGTTTGCTCACCCAACCTCACCAAACCTCTCAGCCCCAAGAGTGTCCACCCTTATGTCTCATCCAGCTGTGGGTCTAGATATGGTCAATCCAGGTTGCATCACAGCCCCTGAACTCATTGTGTAAGAATTTCTATCTCTTTCACTGTCGTTGTTTCATGGGTTTTTCAAAGTAATTTATTTTCATAATGGGGTGTAGCTGCTTTTCACGGCTGTGTTTATGCCGCTTTACACCCACTTGACACACTAACAGAGAGATATCAATACATAGGTTTTAAGATTATTACTAGTCAGATATATTCTTGTGCGGTGAATAGGGCGTGTTGAGTCCAGTTCTCTGAGCAAGGAGTAGGTCTTGTCTACTACATATTGGGTTTATGGAACGGTATCTGAGCTAATTTGATACCCTTGTTTTATGTATCACCCCACCTCACCTTTCCCGTTAAGCAGCCATAGTGTCTTTTCTGCATGTGTGACTCTGTTCTGTTTTGTAATTCAGTTCAAGTGTAACGGTTTTTACTTTCCCTCTATCAGTGATACCTTATGAGAAGTGTCCTTTTCTGTGTGACTTATTTCACTTAGAATCGTCGTACCTAAATCCACTCATCATGCTGCTACTAACCTTATGACATTGATTTCATGGCTGAGTGATATTCCATTGTACATAAGGACCACAACTTCTTTATCCATTTTTCTCTTTCCTGGGATATTGAAGGTGGAATGAAGTTTAGGTCCTTGTCAACAGAGCAGCCCTCAACTTTGGGGTGCTTGTGTCTTGCTGATTTTTCATTTTCCCAATTTATACCCCCATGAGTGGAAGTGCCCTATGCTCTCTAAGCTGTGTTTTTCAGATGTTTCAGGACACACCGTACACTTCTCCAGAGTGGCTGTTGGCAATTTACATCCCGCCCATCAGTGTAGCAAGGCTCCCATTTCTCCATGGCCTGTCCTGCATTTCTGGTTTTGACACTTTTTTCAGCATGGCCCTTTTGACCGATGGGAAGCGAGACTTCTCTGTAGCGCTGATTTGCCTTTCCAGGTTGCTTGGTTGGCCAAAAAGGGCGTATGCGTTTTTTCCTGAATATATTCAGGAAAAAACGCATACGCCCTTTTTGGCCAAGGGCATCATTGTCAACGTTTTGCCGCTTTTCATGTGCTTTAAAGGCGATTCGTATCTACCTCCTGAAATCTGTTTCGTGCAATTCTGCCTTGATTTCAAATCCTCTTCTTTGCCTTCCCTCAATATATTTGTGGACGAGAGTTATCATTTATAACTCTGCAGGTTTGTGAATTGCAGTGCCCTGAACCTCCATTTTACAACTCGCTTTTTTGGGAGCTGGCCGCAAAAGCGCAGGATGGCTTCAGGCCCTGTTCTGGTTCCGGGGGGCAGGCTGAGCCTGTGGTTAATTCTTCTTCCTGATGGGAAAATAGAGTGACCTGTGCCTGTCCCAACACCAAGAGCTAGTCTCTCGTTGGTTCCCCGTCTTCCCGTTCATCCTCAGGACAAATTGCAACCTGTACGGAACAGGAGGTTAAAGGTGCTGATGCTCCAAGTAGGGAGATTGCTAGTAAAGCGGCTGGAATGGCGAACCCGGGCACAAGGAGATGAGAAATGAGGTGCGTTTTAGAAACCTTTCCCCATCACACGGTGTACCATCTTCTGGGTTTCTCATGCATGTTTTCGATGTAGGAAGATGCCCTTGAAGCTGGAGATTTGGGACCCATGCGATGGGTACCACGCAGTATTACTTTAAAGGGTCTGCGTTTGCTCACCCAACCTCACCAAACCTCTCAGCCCCAAGAGTGTCCACCCTTATGTCTCATCCAGCTGTGGGTCTAGATATGGTCAATCCAGGTTGCATCACAGCCCCTGAACGCATTGTGTAAGAATTTCTCTCTCTTTCACTGTCGTTGTTTCATGGGTTTTTCAAAGTAATTTATTTTCATAATGGGGTGTAGCTGCTTTTCACGGCTGTGTTTATGCCGCTTTACACCCACTTGACACACTAACAGAGAGATATCAATACATAGGTTTTAAGATTATTACTAGTCAGATATATTCTTGTGCGGTGAATAGGGCGTGTTGAGTCCAGTTCTCTGAGCAAGGAGTAGGTCTTGTCTACTACATATTGGGTTTATGGAACGGTATCTGAGCTAATTTGATACCCTTGTTTTATGTATCACCCCACCTCACCTTTCCCGTTAAGCAGCCATAGTGTCTTTTCTGCATGTGTGACTCTGTTCTGTTTTGTAATTCAGTTCAAGTGTAACGGTTTTTACTTTCCCTCTATCAGTGATACCTTATGAGAAGTGTCCTTTTCTGTGTGACTTATTTCACTTAGAATCGTCGTACCTAAATCCACTCATCATGCTGCTACTAACCTTATGACATTGATTTCATGGCTGAGTGATATTCCATTGTACATAAGGACCACAACTTCTTTATCCATTTTTCTCTTTCCTGGGATATTGAAGGTGGAATGAAGTGGAGGTCCTTGTCAACAGAGCAGCCCTCAACTTTGGGGTGCTTGTGTCTTGCTGATTTTTCATTTTCCCAATTTATACCCCCATGAGTGGAAGTGCCCTATGCTCTCTAAGCTGTGTTTTTCAGATGTTTCAGGACACACCGTACACTTCTCCAGAGTGGCTGTTGGCAATTTACATCCCGCCCATCAGTGTAGCAAGGCTCCCGTTTCTCCATGGCCTGTCCTGCATTTCTGGTTTTGACACTTTTTTCAGCATGGCCCTTTTGACCGATGGGAAGCGAGACTTCTCTGTAGCGCTGATTTGCCTTTCCAGGTTGCTTGGTTGGCCAAAAAGGGCGTATGCGTTTTTTCCTGAATATATTCAGGAAAAAACGCATACGCCCTTTTTGGCCAAGGGCATCATTGTCAACGTTTTGCCGCTTTTCATGTGCTTTAAAGGCGATTCGTATCTACCTCCTGAAATCTGTTTCGTGCAATTCTGCCTTGATTTCAAATCCTCTTCTTTGCCTTCCCTCAATATATTTGTGGACGAGAGTTATCATTTATAACTCTGCAGGTTTGTGAATTGCAGTGCCCTGAACCTCCATTTTACAACTCGCTTTTTTGGGAGCTGGCCGCAAAAGCGCAGGATGGCTTCAGGCCCTGTTCTGGTTCCGGGGGGCAGGCTGAGCCTGTGGTTAATTCTTCTTCCTGATGGGAAAATAGAGTGACCTGTGCCTGTCCCAACACCAAGAGCTAGTCTCTCGTTGGTTCCCCGTCTTCCCGTTCATCCTCAGGACAAATTGCAACCTGTACGGAACAGGAGGTTAAAGGTGCTGATGCTCCAAGTAGGGAGATTGCTAGTAAAGCGGCTGGAATGGCGAACCCGGGCACAAGGAGATGAGAAATGAGGTGCGTTTTAGAAACCTTTCCCCATCACACGGTGTACCATCTTCTGGGTTTCTCATGCATGTTTTCGATGTAGGAAGATGCCCTTGAAGCTGGAGATTTGGGACCCATGCGATGGGTACCACGCAGTATTACTTTAAAGGGTCTGCGTTTGCTCACCCAACCTCACCAAACCTCTCAGCCCCAAGAGTGTCCACCCTTATGTCTCATCCAGCTGTGGGTCTAGATATGGTCAATCCAGGTTGCATCACAGCCCCTGAACTCATTGTGTAAGAATTTCTATCTCTTTCACTGTCGTTGTTTCATGGGTTTTTCAAAGTAATTTATTTTCATAATGGGGTGTAGCTGCTTTTCACGGCTGTGTTTATGCCGCTTTACACCCACTTGACACACTAACAGAGAGATATCAATACATAGGTTTTAAGATTATTACTAGTCAGATATATTCTTGTGCGGTGAATAGGGCGTGTTGAGTCCAGTTCTCTGAGCAAGGAGTAGGTCTTGTCTACTACATATTGGGTTTATGGAACGGTATCTGAGCTAATTTGATACCCTTGTTTTATGTATCACCCCACCTCACCTTTCCCGTTAAGCAGCCATAGTGTCTTTTCTGCATGTGTGACTCTGTTCTGTTTTGTAATTCAGTTCAAGTGTAACGGTTTTTACTTTCCCTCTATCAGTGATACCTTATGAGAAGTGTCCTTTTCTGTGTGACTTATTTCACTTAGAATCGTCGTACCTAAATCCACTCATCATGCTGCTACTAACCTTATGACATTGATTTCATGGCTGAGTGATATTCCATTGTACATAAGGACCACAACTTCTTTATCCATTTTTCTCTTTCCTGGGATATTGAAGGTGGAATGAAGTGGAGGTCCTTGTCAACAGAGCAGCCCTCAACTTTGGGGTGCTTGTGTCTTGCTGATTTTTCATTTTCCCAATTTATACCCCCATGAGTGGAAGTGCCCTATGCTCTCTAAGCTGTGTTTTTCAGATGTTTCAGGACACACCGTACACTTCTCCAGAGTGGCTGTTGGCAATTTACATCCCGCCCATCAGTGTAGCAAGGCTCCCATTTCTCCATGGCCTGTCCTGCATTTCTGGTTTTGACACTTTTTTCAGCATGGCCCTTTTGACCGATGGGAAGCGAGACTTCTCTGTAGCGCTGATTTGCCTTTCCAGGTTGCTTGGTTGGCCAAAAAGGGCGTATGCGTTTTTTCCTGAATATATTCAGGAAAAAACGCATACGCCCTTTTTGGCCAAGGGCATCATTGTCAACGTTTTGCCGCTTTTCATGTGCTTTAAAGGCGATTCGTATCTACCTCCTGAAATCTGTTTCGTGCAATTCTGCCTTGATTTCAAATCCTCTTCTTTGCCTTCCCTCAATATATTTGTGGACGAGAGTTATCATTTATAACTCTGCAGGTTTGTGAATTGCAGTGCCCTGAACCTCCATTTTACAACTCGCTTTTTTGGGAGCTGGCCGCAAAAGCGCAGGATGGCTTCAGGCCCTGTTCTGGTTCCGGGGGGCAGGCTGAGCCTGTGGTTAATTCTTCTTCCTGATGGGAAAATAGAGTGACCTGTGCCTGTCCCAACACCAAGAGCTAGTCTCTCGTTGGTTCCCCGTCTTCCCGTTCATCCTCAGGACAAATTGCAACCTGTACGGAACAGGAGGTTAAAGGTGCTGATGCTCCAAGTAGGGAGATTGCTAGTAAAGCGGCTGGAATGGCGAACCCGGGCACAAGGAGATGAGAAATGAGGTGCGTTTTAGAAACCTTTCCCCATCACACGGTGTACCATCTTCTGGGTTTCTCATGCATGTTTTCGATGTAGGAAGATGCCCTTGAAGCTGGAGATTTGGGACCCATGCGATGGGTACCACGCAGTATTACTTTAAAGGGTCTGCGTTTGCTCACCCAACCTCACCAAACCTCTCAGCCCCAAGAGTGTCCACCCTTATGTCTCATCCAGCTGTGGGTCTAGATATGGTCAATCCAGGTTGCATCACAGCCCCTGAACGCATTGTGTAAGAATTTCTCTCTCTTTCACTGTCGTTGTTTCATGGGTTTTTCAAAGTAATTTATTTTCATAATGGGGTGTAGCTGCTTTTCACGGCTGTGTTTATGCCGCTTTACACCCACTTGACACACTAACAGAGAGATATCAATACATAGGTTTTAAGATTATTACTAGTCAGATATATTCTTGTGCGGTGAATAGGGCGTGTTGAGTCCAGTTCTCTGAGCAAGGAGTAGGTCTTGTCTACTACATATTGGGTTTATGGAACGGTATCTGAGCTAATTTGATACCCTTGTTTTATGTATCACCCCACCTCACCTTTCCCGTTAAGCAGCCATAGTGTCTTTTCTGCATGTGTGACTCTGTTCTGTTTTGTAATTCAGTTCAAGTGTAACGGTTTTTACTTTCCCTCTATCAGTGATACCTTATGAGAAGTGTCCTTTTCTGTGTGACTTATTTCACTTAGAATCGTCGTACCTAAATCCACTCATCATGCTGCTACTAACCTTATGACATTGATTTCATGGCTGAGTGATATTCCATTGTACATAAGGACCACAACTTCTTTATCCATTTTTCTCTTTCCTGGGATATTGAAGGTGGAATGAAGTGGAGGTCCTTGTCAACAGAGCAGCCCTCAACTTTGGGGTGCTTGTGTCTTGCTGATTTTTCATTTTCCCAATTTATACCCCCATGAGTGGAAGTGCCCTATGCTCTCTAAGCTGTGTTTTTCAGATGTTTCAGGACACACCGTACACTTCTCCAGAGTGGCTGTTGGCAATTTACATCCCGCCCATCAGTGTAGCAAGGCTCCCGTTTCTCCATGGCCTGTCCTGCATTTCTGGTTTTGACACTTTTTTCAGCATGGCCCTTTTGACCGATGGGAAGCGAGACTTCTCTGTAGCGCTGATTTGCCTTTCCAGGTTGCTTGGTTGGCCAAAAAGGGCGTATGCGTTTTTTCCTGAATATATTCAGGAAAAAACGCATACGCCCTTTTTGGCCAAGGGCATCATTGTCAACGTTTTGCCGCTTTTCATGTGCTTTAAAGGCGATTCGTATCTACCTCCTGAAATCTGTTTCGTGCAATTCTGCCTTGATTTCAAATCCTCTTCTTTGCCTTCCCTCAATATATTTGTGGACGAGAGTTATCATTTATAACTCTGCAGGTTTGTGAATTGCAGTGCCCTGAACCTCCATTTTACAACTCGCTTTTTTGGGAGCTGGCCGCAAAAGCGCAGGATGGCTTCAGGCCCTGTTCTGGTTCCGGGGGGCAGGCTGAGCCTGTGGTTAATTCTTCTTCCTGATGGGAAAATAGAGTGACCTGTGCCTGTCCCAACACCAAGAGCTAGTCTCTCGTTGGTTCCCCGTCTTCCCGTTCATCCTCAGGACAAATTGCAACCTGTACGGAACAGGAGGTTAAAGGTGCTGATGCTCCAAGTAGGGAGATTGCTAGTAAAGCGGCTGGAATGGCGAACCCGGGCACAAGGAGATGAGAAATGAGGTGCGTTTTAGAAACCTTTCCCCATCACACGGTGTACCATCTTCTGGGTTTCTCATGCATGTTTTCGATGTAGGAAGATGCCCTTGAAGCTGGAGATTTGGGACCCATGCGATGGGTACCACGCAGTATTACTTTAAAGGGTCTGCGTTTGCTCACCCAACCTCACCAAACCTCTCAGCCCCAAGAGTGTCCACCCTTATGTCTCATCCAGCTGTGGGTCTAGATATGGTCAATCCAGGTTGCATCACAGCCCCTGAACTCATTGTGTAAGAATTTGTATCTCTTTCACTGTCGTTGTTTCATGGGTTTTTCAAAGTAATTTATTTTCATAATGGGGTGTAGCTGCTTTTCACGGCTGTGTTTATGCCGCTTTACACCCACTTGACACACTAACAGAGAGATATCAATACATAGGTTTTAAGATTATTACTAGTCAGATATATTCTTGTGCGGTGAATAGGGCGTGTTGAGTCCAGTTCTCTGAGCAAGGAGTAGGTCTTGTCTACTACATATTGGGTTTATGGAACGGTATCTGAGCTAATTTGATACCCTTGTTTTATGTATCACCCCACCTCACCTTTCCCGTTAAGCAGCCATAGTGTCTTTTCTGCATGTGTGACTCTGTTCTGTTTTGTAATTCAGTTCAAGTGTAACGGTTTTTACTTTCCCTCTATCAGTGATACCTTATGAGAAGTGTCCTTTTCTGTGTGACTTATTTCACTTAGAATCGTCGTACCTAAATCCACTCATCATGCTGCTACTAACCTTATGACATTGATTTCATGGCTGAGTGATATTCCATTGTACATAAGGACCACAACTTCTTTATCCATTTTTCTCTTTCCTGGGATATTGAAGGTGGAATGAAGTGGAGGTCCTTGTCAACAGAGCAGCCCTCAACTTTGGGGTGCTTGTGTCTTGCTGATTTTTCATTTTCCCAATTTATACCCCCATGAGTGGAAGTGCCCTATGCTCTCTAAGCTGTGTTTTTCAGATGTTTCAGGACACACCGTACACTTCTCCAGAGTGGCTGTTGGCAATTTACATCCCGCCCATCAGTGTAGCAAGGCTCCCGTTTCTCCATGGCCTGTCCTGCATTTCTGGTTTTGACACTTTTTTCAGCATGGCCCTTTTGACCGATGGGAAGCGAGACTTCTCTGTAGCGCTGATTTGCCTTTCCAGGTTGCTTGGTTGGCCAAAAAGGGCGTATGCGTTTTTTCCTGAATATATTCAGGAAAAAACGCATACGCCCTTTTTGGCCAAGGGCATCATTGTCAACGTTTTGCCGCTTTTCATGTGCTTTAAAGGCGATTCGTATCTACCTCCTGAAATCTGTTTCGTGCAATTCTGCCTTGATTTCAAATCCTCTTCTTTGCCTTCCCTCAATATATTTGTGGACGAGAGTTATCATTTATAACTCTGCAGGTTTGTGAATTGCAGTGCCCTGAACCTCCATTTTACAACTCGCTTTTTTGGGAGCTGGCCGCAAAAGCGCAGGATGGCTTCAGGCCCTGTTCTGGTTCCGGGGGGCAGGCTGAGCCTGTGGTTAATTCTTCTTCCTGATGGGAAAATAGAGTGACCTGTGCCTGTCCCAACACCAAGAGCTAGTCTCTCGTTGGTTCCCCGTCTTCCCGTTCATCCTCAGGACAAATTGCAACCTGTACGGAACAGGAGGTTAAAGGTGCTGATGCTCCAAGTAGGGAGATTGCTAGTAAAGCGGCTGGAATGGCGAACCCGGGCACAAGGAGATGAGAAATGAGGTGCGTTTTAGAAACCTTTCCCCATCACACGGTGTACCATCTTCTGGGTTTCTCATGCATGTTTTCGATGTAGGAAGATGCCCTTGAACCTGGAGATTTGGGACCCATGCGATGGGTACCACGCAGTATTACTTTAAAGGGTCTGCGTTTGCTCACCCAACCTCACCAAACCTCTCAGCCCCAAGAGTGTCCACCCTTATGTCTCATCCAGCTGTGGGTCTAGATATGGTCAATCCAGGTTGCATCACAGCCCCTGAACGCATTGTGTAAGAATTTCTCTCTCTTTCACTGTCGTTGTTTCATGGGTTTTTCAAAGTAATTTATTTTCATAATGGGGTGTAGCTGCTTTTCACGGCTGTGTTTATGCCGCTTTACACCCACTTGACACACTAACAGAGAGATATCAATACATAGGTTTTAAGATTATTACTAGTCAGATATATTCTTGTGCGGTGAATAGGGCGTGTTGAGTCCAGTTCTCTGAGCAAGGAGTAGGTCTTGTCTACTACATATTGGGTTTATGGAACGGTATCTGAGCTAATTTGATACCCTTGTTTTATGTATCACCCCACCTCACCTTTCCCGTTAAGCAGCCATAGTGTCTTTTCTGCATGTGTGACTCTGTTCTGTTTTGTAATTCAGTTCAAGTGTAACGGTTTTTACTTTCCCTCTATCAGTGATACCTTATGAGAAGTGTCCTTTTCTGTGTGACTTATTTCACTTAGAATCGTCGTACCTAAATCCACTCATCATGCTGCTACTAACCTTATGACATTGATTTCATGGCTGAGTGATATTCCATTGTACATAAGGACCACAACTTCTTTATCCATTTTTCTCTTTCCTGGGATATTGAAGGTGGAATGAAGTTTAGGTCCTTGTCAACAGAGCAGCCCTCAACTTTGGGGTGCTTGTGTCTTGCTGATTTTTCATTTTCCCAATTTATACCCCCATGAGTGGAAGTGCCCTATGCTCTCTAAGCTGTGTTTTTCAGATGTTTCAGGACACACCGTACACTTCTCCAGAGTGGCTGTTGGCAATTTACATCCCGCCCATCAGTGTAGCAAGGCTCCCATTTCTCCATGGCCTGTCCTGCATTTCTGGTTTTGACACTTTTTTCAGCATGGCCCTTTTGACCGATGGGAAGCGAGACTTCTCTGTAGCGCTGATTTGCCTTTCCAGGTTGCTTGGTTGGCCAAAAAGGGCGTATGCGTTTTTTCCTGAATATATTCAGGAAAAAACGCATACGCCCTTTTTGGCCAAGGGCATCATTGTCAACGTTTTGCCGCTTTTCATGTGCTTTAAAGGCGATTCGTATCTACCTCCTGAAATCTGTTTCGTGCAATTCTGCCTTGATTTCAAATCCTCTTCTTTGCCTTCCCTCAATATATTTGTGGACGAGAGTTATCATTTATAACTCTGCAGGTTTGTGAATTGCAGTGCCCTGAACCTCCATTTTACAACTCGCTTTTTTGGGAGCTGGCCGCAAAAGCGCAGGATGGCTTCAGGCCCTGTTCTGGTTCCGGGGGGCAGGCTGAGCCTGTGGTTAATTCTTCTTCCTGATGGGAAAATAGAGTGACCTGTGCCTGTCCCAACACCAAGAGCTAGTCTCTCGTTGGTTCCCCGTCTTCCCGTTCATCCTCAGGACAAATTGCAACCTGTACGGAACAGGAGGTTAAAGGTGCTGATGCTCCAAGTAGGGAGATTGCTAGTAAAGCGGCTGGAATGGCGAACCCGGGCACAAGGAGATGAGAAATGAGGTGCGTTTTAGAAACCTTTCCCCATCACACGGTGTACCATCTTCTGGGTTTCTCATGCATGTTTTTGATGTAGGAAGATGCCCTTGAAGCTGGAGATTTGGGACCCATGCGATGGGTACCACGCAGTATTACTTTAAAGGGTCTGCGTTTGCTCACCCAACCTCACCAAACCTCTCAGCCCCAAGAGTGTCCACCCTTATGTCTCATCCAGCTGTGGGTCTAGATATGGTCAATCCAGGTTGCATCACAGCCCCTGAACGCATTGTGTAAGAATTTCTCTCTCTTTCACTGTCGTTGTTTCATGGGTTTTTCAAAGTAATTTATTTTCATAATGGGGTGTAGCTGCTTTTCACGGCTGTGTTTATGCCGCTTTACACCCACTTGACACACTAACAGAGAGATATCAATACATAGGTTTTAAGATTATTACTAGTCAGATATATTCTTGTGCGGTGAATAGGGCGTGTTGAGTCCAGTTCTCTGAGCAAGGAGTAGGTCTTGTCTACTACATATTGGGTTTATGGAACGGTATCTGAGCTAATTTGATACCCTTGTTTTATGTATCACCCCACCTCACCTTTCCCGTTAAGCAGCCATAGTGTCTTTTCTGCATGTGTGACTCTGTTCTGTTTTGTAATTCAGTTCAAGTGTAACGGTTTTTACTTTCCCTCTATCAGTGATACCTTATGAGAAGTGTCCTTTTCTGTGTGACTTATTTCACTTAGAATCGTCGTACCTAAATCCACTCATCATGCTGCTACTAACCTTATGACATTGATTTCATGGCTGAGTGATATTCCATTGTACATAAGGACCACAACTTCTTTATCCATTTTTCTCTTTCCTGGGATATTGAAGGTGGAATGAAGTGGAGGTCCTTGTCAACAGAGCAGCCCTCAACTTTGGGGTGCTTGTGTCTTGCTGATTTTTCATTTTCCCAATTTATACCCCCATGAGTGGAAGTGCCCTATGCTCTCTAAGCTGTGTTTTTCAGATGTTTCAGGACACACCGTACACTTCTCCAGAGTGGCTGTTGGCAATTTACATCCCGCCCATCAGTGTAGCAAGGCTCCCGTTTCTCCATGGCCTGTCCTGCATTTCTGGTTTTGACACTTTTTTCAGCATGGCCCTTTTGACCGATGGGAAGCGAGACTTCTCTGTAGCGCTGATTTGCCTTTCCAGGTTGCTTGGTTGGCCAAAAAGGGCGTATGCGTTTTTTCCTGAATATATTCAGGAAAAAACGCATACGCCCTTTTTGGCCAAGGGCATCATTGTCAACGTTTTGCCGCTTTTCATGTGCTTTAAAGGCGATTCGTATCTACCTCCTGAAATCTGTTTCGTGCAATTCTGCCTTGATTTCAAATCCTCTTCTTTGCCTTCCCTCAATATATTTGTGGACGAGAGTTATCATTTATAACTCTGCAGGTTTGTGAATTGCAGTGCCCTGAACCTCCATTTTACAACTCGCTTTTTTGGGAGCTGGCCGCAAAAGCGCAGGATGGCTTCAGGCCCTGTTCTGGTTCCGGGGGGCAGGCTGAGCCTGTGGTTAATTCTTCTTCCTGATGGGAAAATAGAGTGACCTGTGCCTGTCCCAACACCAAGAGCTAGTCTCTCGTTGGTTCCCCGTCTTCCCGTTCATCCTCAGGACAAATTGCAACCTGTACGGAACAGGAGGTTAAAGGTGCTGATGCTCCAAGTAGGGAGATTGCTAGTAAAGCGGCTGGAATGGCGAACCCGGGCACAAGGAGATGAGAAATGAGGTGCGTTTTAGAAACCTTTCCCCATCACACGGTGTACCATCTTCTGGGTTTCTCATGCATGTTTTCGATGTAGGAAGATGCCCTTGAACCTGGAGATTTGGGACCCATGCGATGGGTACCACGCAGTATTACTTTAAAGGGTCTGCGTTTGCTCACCCAACCTCACCAAACCTCTCAGCCCCAAGAGTGTCCACCCTTATGTCTCATCCAGCTGTGGGTCTAGATATGGTCAATCCAGGTTGCATCACAGCCCCTGAACGCATTGTGTAAGAATTTCTCTCTCTTTCACTGTCGTTGTTTCATGGGTTTTTCAAAGTAATTTATTTTCATAATGGGGTGTAGCTGCTTTTCACGGCTGTGTTTATGCCGCTTTACACCCACTTGACACACTAACAGAGAGATATCAATACATAGGTTTTAAGATTATTACTAGTCAGATATATTCTTGTGCGGTGAATAGGGCGTGTTGAGTCCAGTTCTCTGAGCAAGGAGTAGGTCTTGTCTACTACATATTGGGTTTATGGAACGGTATCTGAGCTAATTTGATACCCTTGTTTTATGTATCACCCCACCTCACCTTTCCCGTTAAGCAGCCATAGTGTCTTTTCTGCATGTGTGACTCTGTTCTGTTTTGTAATTCAGTTCAAGTGTAACGGTTTTTACTTTCCCTCTATCAGTGATACCTTATGAGAAGTGTCCTTTTCTGTGTGACTTATTTCACTTAGAATCGTCGTACCTAAATCCACTCATCATGCTGCTACTAACCTTATGACATTGATTTCATGGCTGAGTGATATTCCATTGTACATAAGGACCACAACTTCTTTATCCATTTTTCTCTTTCCTGGGATATTGAAGGTGGAATGAAGTTTAGGTCCTTGTCAACAGAGCAGCCCTCAACTTTGGGGTGCTTGTGTCTTGCTGATTTTTCATTTTCCCAATTTATACCCCCATGAGTGGAAGTGCCCTATGCTCTCTAAGCTGTGTTTTTCAGATGTTTCAGGACACACCGTACACTTCTCCAGAGTGGCTGTTGGCAATTTACATCCCGCCCATCAGTGTAGCAAGGCTCCCGTTTCTCCATGGCCTGTCCTGCATTTCTGGTTTTGACACTTTTTTCAGCATGGCCCTTTTGACCGATGGGAAGCGAGACTTCTCTGTAGCGCTGATTTGCCTTTCCAGGTTGCTTGGTTGGCCAAAAAGGGCGTATGCGTTTTTTCCTGAATATATTCAGGAAAAAACGCATACGCCCTTTTTGGCCAAGGGCATCATTGTCAACGTTTTGCCGCTTTTCATGTGCTTTAAAGGCGATTCGTATCTACCTCCTGAAATCTGTTTCGTGCAATTCTGCCTTGATTTCAAATCCTCTTCTTTGCCTTCCCTCAATATATTTGTGGACGAGAGTTATCATTTATAACTCTGCAGGTTTGTGAATTGCAGTGCCCTGAACCTCCATTTTACAACTCGCTTTTTTGGGAGCTGGCCGCAAAAGCGCAGGATGGCTTCAGGCCCTGTTCTGGTTCCGGGGGGCAGGCTGAGCCTGTGGTTAATTCTTCTTCCTGATGGGAAAATAGAGTGACCTGTGCCTGTCCCAACACCAAGAGCTAGTCTCTCGTTGGTTCCCCGTCTTCCCGTTCATCCTCAGGACAAATTGCAACCTGTACGGAACAGGAGGTTAAAGGTGCTGATGCTCCAAGTAGGGAGATTGCTAGTAAAGCGGCTGGAATGGCGAACCCGGGCACAAGGAGATGAGAAATGAGGTGCGTTTTAGAAACCTTTCCCCATCACACGGTGTACCATCTTCTGGGTTTCTCATGCATGTTTTCGATGTAGGAAGATGCCCTTGAAGCTGGAGATTTGGGACCCATGCGATGGGTACCACGCAGTATTACTTTAAAGGGTCTGCGTTTGCTCACCCAACCTCACCAAACCTCTCAGCCCCAAGAGTGTCCACCCTTATGTCTCATCCAGCTGTGGGTCTAGATATGGTCAATCCAGGTTGCATCACAGCCCCTGAACTCATTGTGTAAGAATTTCTATCTCTTTCACTGTCGTTGTTTCATGGGTTTTTCAAAGTAATTTATTTTCATAATGGGGTGTAGCTGCTTTTCACGGCTGTGTTTATGCCGCTTTACACCCACTTGACACACTAACAGAGAGATATCAATACATAGGTTTTAAGATTATTACTAGTCAGATATATTCTTGTGCGGTGAATAGGGCGTGTTGAGTCCAGTTCTCTGAGCAAGGAGTAGGTCTTGTCTACTACATATTGGGTTTATGGAACGGTATCTGAGCTAATTTGATACCCTTGTTTTATGTATCACCCCACCTCACCTTTCCCGTTAAGCAGCCATAGTGTCTTTTCTGCATGTGTGACTCTGTTCTGTTTTGTAATTCAGTTCAAGTGTAACGGTTTTTACTTTCCCTCTATCAGTGATACCTTATGAGAAGTGTCCTTTTCTGTGTGACTTATTTCACTTAGAATCGTCGTACCTAAATCCACTCATCATGCTGCTACTAACCTTATGACATTGATTTCATGGCTGAGTGATATTCCATTGTACATAAGGACCACAACTTCTTTATCCATTTTTCTCTTTCCTGGGATATTGAAGGTGGAATGAAGTTTAGGTCCTTGTCAACAGAGCAGCCCTCAACTTTGGGGTGCTTGTGTCTTGCTGATTTTTCATTTTCCCAATTTATACCCCCATGAGTGGAAGTGCCCTATGCTCTCTAAGCTGTGTTTTTCAGATGTTTCAGGACACACCGTACACTTCTCCAGAGTGGCTGTTGGCAATTTACATCCCGCCCATCAGTGTAGCAAGGCTCCCATTTCTCCATGGCCTGTCCTGCATTTCTGGTTTTGACACTTTTTTCAGCATGGCCCTTTTGACCGATGGGAAGCGAGACTTCTCTGTAGCGCTGATTTGCCTTTCCAGGTTGCTTGGTTGGCCAAAAAGGGCGTATGCGTTTTTTCCTGAATATATTCAGGAAAAAACGCATACGCCCTTTTTGGCCAAGGGCATCATTGTCAACGTTTTGCCGCTTTTCATGTGCTTTAAAGGCGATTCGTATCTACCTCCTGAAATCTGTTTCGTGCAATTCTGCCTTGATTTCAAATCCTCTTCTTTGCCTTCCCTCAATATATTTGTGGACGAGAGTTATCATTTATAACTCTGCAGGTTTGTGAATTGCAGTGCCCTGAACCTCCATTTTACAACTCGCTTTTTTGGGAGCTGGCCGCAAAAGCGCAGGATGGCTTCAGGCCCTGTTCTGGTTCCGGGGGGCAGGCTGAGCCTGTGGTTAATTCTTCTTCCTGATGGGAAAATAGAGTGACCTGTGCCTGTCCCAACACCAAGAGCTAGTCTCTCGTTGGTTCCCCGTCTTCCCGTTCATCCTCAGGACAAATTGCAACCTGTACGGAACAGGAGGTTAAAGGTGCTGATGCTCCAAGTAGGGAGATTGCTAGTAAAGCGGCTGGAATGGCGAACCCGGGCACAAGGAGATGAGAAATGAGGTGCGTTTTAGAAACCTTTCCCCATCACACGGTGTACCATCTTCTGGGTTTCTCATGCATGTTTTCGATGTAGGAAGATGCCCTTGAACCTGGAGATTTGGGACCCATGCGATGGGTACCACGCAGTATTACTTTAAAGGGTCTGCGTTTGCTCACCCAACCTCACCAAACCTCTCAGCCCCAAGAGTGTCCACCCTTATGTCTCATCCAGCTGTGGGTCTAGATATGGTCAATCCAGGTTGCATCACAGCCCCTGAACTCATTGTGTAAGAATTTCTATCTCTTTCACTGTCGTTGTTTCATGGGTTTTTCAAAGTAATTTATTTTCATAATGGGGTGTAGCTGCTTTTCACGGCTGTGTTTATGCCGCTTTACACCCACTTGACACACTAACAGAGAGATATCAATACATAGGTTTTAAGATTATTACTAGTCAGATATATTCTTGTGCGGTGAATAGGGCGTGTTGAGTCCAGTTCTCTGAGCAAGGAGTAGGTCTTGTCTACTACATATTGGGTTTATGGAACGGTATCTGAGCTAATTTGATACCCTTGTTTTATGTATCACCCCACCTCACCTTTCCCGTTAAGCAGCCATAGTGTCTTTTCTGCATGTGTGACTCTGTTCTGTTTTGTAATTCAGTTCAAGTGTAACGGTTTTTACTTTCCCTCTATCAGTGATACCTTATGAGAAGTGTCCTTTTCTGTGTGACTTATTTCACTTAGAATCGTCGTACCTAAATCCACTCATCATGCTGCTACTAACCTTATGACATTGATTTCATGGCTGAGTGATATTCCATTGTACATAAGGACCACAACTTCTTTATCCATTTTTCTCTTTCCTGGGATATTGAAGGTGGAATGAAGTGGAGGTCCTTGTCAACAGAGCAGCCCTCAACTTTGGGGTGCTTGTGTCTTGCTGATTTTTCATTTTCCCAATTTATACCCCCATGAGTGGAAGTGCCCTATGCTCTCTAAGCTGTGTTTTTCAGATGTTTCAGGACACACCGTACACTTCTCCAGAGTGGCTGTTGGCAATTTACATCCCGCCCATCAGTGTAGCAAGGCTCCCGTTTCTCCATGGCCTGTCCTGCATTTCTGGTTTTGACACTTTTTTCAGCATGGCCCTTTTGACCGATGGGAAGCGAGACTTCTCTGTAGCGCTGATTTGCCTTTCCAGGTTGCTTGGTTGGCCAAAAAGGGCGTATGCGTTTTTTCCTGAATATATTCAGGAAAAAACGCATACGCCCTTTTTGGCCAAGGGCATCATTGTCAACGTTTTGCCGCTTTTCATGTGCTTTAAAGGCGATTCGTATCTACCTCCTGAAATCTGTTTCGTGCAATTCTGCCTTGATTTCAAATCCTCTTCTTTGCCTTCCCTCAATATATTTGTGGACGAGAGTTATCATTTATAACTCTGCAGGTTTGTGAATTGCAGTGCCCTGAACCTCCATTTTACAACTCGCTTTTTTGGGAGCTGGCCGCAAAAGCGCAGGATGGCTTCAGGCCCTGTTCTGGTTCCGGGGGGCAGGCTGAGCCTGTGGTTAATTCTTCTTCCTGATGGGAAAATAGAGTGACCTGTGCCTGTCCCAACACCAAGAGCTAGTCTCTCGTTGGTTCCCCGTCTTCCCGTTCATCCTCAGGACAAATTGCAACCTGTACGGAACAGGAGGTTAAAGGTGCTGATGCTCCAAGTAGGGAGATTGCTAGTAAAGCGGCTGGAATGGCGAACCCGGGCACAAGGAGATGAGAAATGAGGTGCGTTTTAGAAACCTTTCCCCATCACACGGTGTACCATCTTCTGGGTTTCTCATGCATGTTTTCGATGTAGGAAGATGCCCTTGAAGCTGGAGATTTGGGACCCATGCGATGGGTACCACGCAGTATTACTTTAAAGGGTCTGCGTTTGCTCACCCAACCTCACCAAACCTCTCAGCCCCAAGAGTGTCCACCCTTATGTCTCATCCAGCTGTGGGTCTAGATATGGTCAATCCAGGTTGCATCACAGCCCCTGAACTCATTGTGTAAGAATTTCTATCTCTTTCACTGTCGTTGTTTCATGGGTTTTTCAAAGTAATTTATTTTCATAATGGGGTGTAGCTGCTTTTCACGGCTGTGTTTATGCCGCTTTACACCCACTTGACACACTAACAGAGAGATATCAATACATAGGTTTTAAGATTATTACTAGTCAGATATATTCTTGTGCGGTGAATAGGGCGTGTTGAGTCCAGTTCTCTGAGCAAGGAGTAGGTCTTGTCTACTACATATTGGGTTTATGGAACGGTATCTGAGCTAATTTGATACCCTTGTTTTATGTATCACCCCACCTCACCTTTCCCGTTAAGCAGCCATAGTGTCTTTTCTGCATGTGTGACTCTGTTCTGTTTTGTAATTCAGTTCAAGTGTAACGGTTTTTACTTTCCCTCTATCAGTGATACCTTATGAGAAGTGTCCTTTTCTGTGTGACTTATTTCACTTAGAATCGTCGTACCTAAATCCACTCATCATGCTGCTACTAACCTTATGACATTGATTTCATGGCTGAGTGATATTCCATTG